>NW_010537281.1:9885-12678 GCF_000687285.1 Phaethon lepturus | reverse complement strand
TCTCGGTTAATAAGGTGTGGTGTTCCCGTGGCGTCGCGGCGTCGCAGCTTTACCGGGTGAGGGAAATGAATTTTGGAGGCGGCTCTTCTGCCGCGGGAGAAGCTGAGGTTGTTTCCTTAATGCAGTCACAAAGAAATCTTTGTGCGAAGGAAACACCCGGCGAGCGCGGGTCCCCGCTTACCCTTCTGACTCTCTTTCCCACTGCGTGCTTTCCGCCGCCTTTGTTGCATTTCGCTTTGTTTTGCGTTGCCCCAGGTAGCCGGGTACCTGTCCCAATTTGTCCCAATTTCTGACATTGTCTCGACATGTCCCAATTTGGTGTCATCAAGAAAAGGACAGTTGCTTTATCTGGGGAAGGGGTCCTAAAAATAACAGGGGGGTGGGGGGGAAAGTTGAGTAAAATTTTCTTTTCTGGACATGTTGATGGAGCTGGTACCGTTGGAGTCGCTTCTCCCCCTCCTCTTCTCTTCCCTGGAGACAGAATCCGTCATCTGGTAACTCAAAGCGGGTCTTTGTGGCTCTTCCATGGAACCAACAATTCCAACTTCTCATGGACCTTGTTGGCTCAAAGCACCCAGTCTGAAATAAAAATGCTTTGTCAGCATCTGTATTTATTTATTTGTTAGGGTACAACTGTCACCTTTCTTTTAGCCCAAGGCTGCCAGGTATTTTTGGAGTTTCCCAAATTTAGGGAAAGTTCTCTCCCTACCTTTCTGGCACCTGGGCTGAGTGTTGAGTGCCTGAAGCTCACTGTAATGGCATGAGAACTGCTGGTAAAACGACTGCAAGGGTGGTTCTGGCACTCGCTGGCAGGAGCAGCAAGAGCAGCCGGACCTGGGGCTCCAGGGTTTGGTCAGCGGCCGGCAGAATGGGCGTGATTTAGATTTTTTGGCACCGGGCAGAAATTTGTTTCCCCATTGGCTTTGGACCATGCCAGCACCGGAGTCCAGCCCAGGGCTGCTGCATGAACCAGGACAGATTTCCTGTCACCCCTCTCACAGGAGCAAATATTCGCTGCTACCTCCGCCTGTAATTTTTCACACGTAAAAAGCTAATTTATTTTTCCCAGTTACCGACAAAAAAGGGGTGAAAACATCCCTCCCTTAATTTATTAAAAGCGGGGTTTGTTATGATCGACGCGCACCAAAAAGAACAACGGCTGCTAAATTAAGCATAAAGGAACACATCTGGCAACAGCACTGTAAGCAATGAATAACACAAGCCAGCTATAGTTCTTAACCTGGAATGATTTAAAAATGGAAAAAATCCTTTTCAAGGGATGCAGCTACAGAGCCACGCTGTATACAGGTGGGTATAAGCGCCCAGGTGAATGTGCACGTAGCGGGGGGACATGGGGATTTACAAAATATGTAAAATACGGGGTGTTTTTTCTGCCTGTTTGTGAAGAGTTATCTGGAAGGCGATTTGGCTGCTCAGTGAAATTAAATTAATTCACCCTGTCCTGCTCAGCCCTGGGTGGGCTTTCTGCTCCCTAGCATGAAAATCCACATGCAAATGTTAGAAATAGGGAATGGCAGAAATCTGGAGTGGGTTAGAAAAGAGAAACCGAGAAAGGCCAGTTTTTCCTGTCGCATTTTCCAAAATTTTGTACTTTTAAGGGATCAAGATCATAAATGCACTGCTACAGCTGCACGAGAACTAGGAAAATGAACTTAGTTTACACAGCTGAGCACTATCAGCGGAGTCAGGCTTGAACAGGTCATGTTCACAGTGCAAAAAATTCATCCTTTGGGTTGGAGTTTCCACCGATTCCATAAAGAAAGGAGGAAGGAGCTGGGGCTTGTTCCCCTGGGCGCATTTAGTCCAGGTTCGTCCTAGAGCTGGAAAAGGAGACCTTTTCCATCACCCTCGGGAGCACGGGCGAAGAGAGATGCAACGAGAAGGAAAGCTGCTTTCTCCCCTCCCTGACTCGTTTTTTTCGGCTGCTTAAAAGACAAAAAAGCCGTGCACAAGTGCCAGGCTGTGTCCGACGCGGGGAGCTGGCCCCAGCCCACGGGGTGGGAAGTCCGGGGAGAGCTGCCGGCACCCTGAAAGCCTGCGTGAAGGGAAAGCAGGGCTCTCTCCTTCCCAGACCGCGCAGCGGCTGGCCAGGGAGGACCCAGTCCCCCTCCGCTGCCTGGGAGAGCCCCGACAGTGGGGTCTTCCCAAAAAGAGGGGTGGCTGGAGGCCAGGAGCAGCCCTTGGGGAGGCTTGCAGCACGGCTGCTGCCCGTTTCTGGTCTTGTGGCACCATCCAGTGGTCTTGTGGCCCCATCCAGTGGCTGCTGGCAGAGGACTGTCACCTCCCTGTCACCACCCTGCGTCCCCTCCGGGGGCCTGGGGACCGCGGTGGTCCCCCCGGAGCATCCGCAGCCAGCGGTGGCTCTGCCAAGGTCCTGCAGGGAGGGGGTCTCCAGGTCGCTGCTGTCACCTGCAGACCGGCGAGGAGCACAGAGAGGGTGAAGGGGAGCAGCAGGGCCAGCCCCACAACCCGCGTTTGCACCCTGTGCCCCCCTGCCACAAATCAACAGGGATTCCTTCTCCATCAGGCTGATGCAAAAATTAGAGCGACGGGGGCCGAACATGGTTGCATCAGGACACCACCCTGAAGACCCTTTCTCTATTTCCATGGCTTGCAAGTTGTCCCATAAACCTCATGCTTCACTTATTTTTTTTTTTTTTTTCCCCTCTTTTACTTTGCCGGATGAAGGCCTAGAATTTCATCCTCATTGTAATAAAGTTCCCAGTATTTGTGTTGGGCCTTTCTTGGGTAAAATCCTTTATAATTTTTTTT
>NW_010537281.1:0-9577 GCF_000687285.1 Phaethon lepturus | reverse complement strand
TGAACGGACACACATGAGGGGAAGGACAGACATCTGGCAACTGGATGAAGGGGCCAAGGGCCAAGTCTCTGCTGTGCACGTTTGAACTCCCTGCACACAGACTATGCCCTGTGGCACTGCTGGTGGGGAGGAGCTGAGAAGAAGGTTTGTCGTGCCTTTTTTTTTTCCCCCCGCTGGAAATTTTGCCAGGGAACGCCCCAGTGGCCGTCTGCAGAAGATACCTGCCGTTCCTTGCTGGGCTGGCTGGTTTTGGGCCGTGCCAAGCTCAGGGTTGGGGAGGGTTTCACCCCACCGGGTGGTCTCCGCACCATCGCGTCCGGCCGTCGCTCCAAGACCTTCACCACCGTGAATGTGGCCGTCCCTGTGCAGCGAGGAGCCGCCCCCCCTCGCACACCCGAGGGTCCCAGCAGGGACCCCACATCATGCCCTGACACGCAGTTCACATCGGGTTTTACAGCATATAGCCAACAGTTAAAACGAGCTTTCCTCCTTGTGTCTGGCAGCTCTCTGGGTCCCGAGGGGTCTCCCGAGGGGTCCCCCGCACCCTCTAGACAGTCTGGCTCTTGCCGAGCGCGCAGCCTCACAGGGGATGGGGCAGGTTCCTTCCCTCCCAGCATCGCTTCTGAACTGGTGCACAGAGAGATGGGGCGGGCACGGGGTTGGTCTGGCGGCCCCCTTCCCCACTCCTGCAGCAGACGGGCCGTGGTCCGACGCCGAGCAGGGCAGCCCACGGAGAAGCTCTGCATTCGCCGTGGATGTGGATGGGTCCATCACACCCACTGGCTGCAAACACTTTCCTGCTGGCATCTCCAACAAATGCCCACACCCGCACCTTGCCGTGCATTTGGATATTGCTTTGCTTGAGTTTAAAACCTAGATTTGGCTTTTTTTTTGCTCTTGGAGCAAAAAATAACTCCTCTTCCTCTCCTGCCTTTGGTCACAGAGAGCTGCTCTTCCTCTCTGCTGCTATCTTGCACCCTCTCCATGTTGCTTCTCCTCTGCATGGTCTGCACAGTTTTTTCAAGCTTTTATTTCACATCTTTACTACTTTTGCTCCAAGACCCCAAGAGAACTCCTTCATCCCCTTGCAGAGGTCCTGGGAGGGGAAGAAGGAGCCAAATACCAGCGGGAAATGCGCCGTGTTTGTCTCCAGCACCACGTGGTGGGTACAGGCCCTCAGATCCGACTTTGCGGAGTTGTTTGAGTCAGCTCATAAGGGCAGGGAGACCCCAGGAAACTCCTTTTCCCAACAAAACCCACCACTCGGCAGTTTCCAGGGGTGCTAGTGTTTGGGCAGCACTCAGCGTACTTGGGGCCAGGTTGTGGACGAGGGTCCCGGGCACTGCCCCCCACAGAGACTGAAAGGAGGTGATGGGACTCACCTCCGCTGTGGGACAAGTCCTTGGCGGGATCTGCTGGCTTTGGAGGTCCTCAGGGTGCCCCAGGGAGTCCTCGGGGGGCTGTGGGTGGAGCGGGCTCTGCTCCGAGGAGCAGGCTGGGGGATTACCAAGGCTTCAGGCTCTACTGCAGCTCGTATCGCCATGGGCTGTGACCCACGAAGGGACCTGGGGCTCTTCGGGCTTTGAGCTGGAAGGCAATATGGAGAATCACCACCCACCCGCTGGTAGTCTTGTGGGCTGCCCTTGGGGGGGGCCACGCAGCCCACCCGACATGGGGCTGTGGAGAAAAAGGGAGAAAAAGGGATTTGCAAGCACTGCCAAACGTGTATTTCACTCTGCTGGGGCTTTTGGGGACAGCTGGTGTTTTTTCCTGAATATGTCAGGCCAACCCACATGAGCTCAATATGCAGAGAGCAATTGCTGAGACTTGCATCACCCTAAATGCCTTTTCCTGCCCTTTCTCTCTCTTGTTGTCTCACCGGGTAAGGGAACGGCATCCCATGGCCATCGGTGGGCGGCCACAGGTCCCCACGGTTGGTCTATAGAGAGGACAGGAGATCACTTCACCTGGGATGATGGAGAGCTGTCGAGGCAAAGTAGTGCTGGGCTTCTTGCATCGCCTGACTTTCCCCATCACCGCTCGGACCAACTCATCCCTCAGGTGGAGGAGACCAGGAAATTTCTCAGCCTTCTGTTGCTGCTGCAGCCTGACCAGAGCCTGGAGGCTTTTGTAGCTCCGAGTGGAGATCCCCTTCACAACCTAAAGCAGAGGACGGCTGAGCGGCCTGACGTTGTCCTCCCACAGCACCGCATGGTGAAACCAGTCCTCGGCAGCACTGCCCGTATCTCAAGAGCATCCTGCAAACTCCGAGCTCTGTCCAAGCCCCAAGGAAGCTCTCACCAGCCCTGCCACCCATCGTTTCCCCAGCACAATCCATCCCATGCAAACAGCCCACAATGAGGCTTCACTCATCGTTTGCATGCTGCTGCTTTGGTAAATGACCACTGAAGGGTAAATCTCAGCTATTTTGGGCAGTTTCTCGGCTACAGGGTGAGTAAGCGCAGCATTTTCTCTTGGGAGAGATTTACAACTTGCGCAGGTTCTGCGACCGTGAATATCCTGGGCTTGTAGGGACGCAAAGCGGTGAGAAGCAAAGGGCCACTCAGTCACGGCTTTCTCTTTGTGCCTTCGGGACCCGCAACAGAAATGCTGCCTTGCTCAGGCACGCAGGTCGAGGGAGCAGCGCGGGTCCCCGGCAGCCCTGCCCGCTGCCTGCCTGCCCGCTGCCCTTGCACCGGCTCCGCAGGGTGCTAGGTGGTGGTGTTGCATTGCCGGCAGCCGGGGAACGTGGAACGTGCTGTTTAACACGCTTGGCATGAAAAGGAATTGGACAGTGAAAGTCCCCTTGAAACCCCCGTGACAGGGGTTGCTCTGCCCGCAGACGCCCTCCTTCCCCAAAAGAGAGGGAGCCCCGGGTAATTTAGCACATGAAAGGCTGCCTGTGAGAAAGATTTCCCGGAGAGATACTAATAACCGACCTCGGAGACGGGAGCACGGCGGTTTAGTCCCTGTGCTGCTGTGAGATTCCGCCTCCGCCTTCCCATTTGCTTCTCAGGGTGCGATTGCTTCAGACGAGGATTTCTTTAACTGCTTCTTGGTGTTCCGGTTGTTCTCCCTCTCCCACAAATACCTTTGTGTCCCGGCATTGGCTCAGGGCTGGCACTGCAAATACCGGCACTGAAAGGACAGACTTACTCTCTTGACCCCCATGCTCTCCAGCTTTTCCTCCAGCACTTCCTCCAGGATGGGTCGAAACTGCTTCAGGAAGTTTGGGTTTCTCCGCAGGGCTTCCAGCAGCCTCCTCTTCCCACCCAGGCTGTCCTCCCCGCTGCCTGGAGTAAAGGCGGGTGTTGGTACCACCACAGCGGCACACGGTCTGCACCCTGGGGAAGGGGCTGGTGGGTCCCTCCTCCTCTCTGGAGACGTGGGTCCCACCAGTCCCAGAGCAAGCAAGTGGTTGCTCTCAGCAGAAGGGGCAACTTCCTCCCCTAATTTGATTAATTCCTGCCCAAAGCTTTCCCAAAGACCCATCCACAGCCCAGCAGATGCCTGGGACAGCTTTCCCGGGTGAAGCGTTGGCAGCAGGGTTGGTCATGGTACTGTCACACTTTGCCCAGCCAAGAGGGAACCAACGAACTCACCCCCTCTGCCCCCAGACCACCACCTCATCAGCTCCAGCTTCTCCCAGGAACCCTCGTCCTCCTCTCCCAGCCCACCACCGCATCAGCTCCAGCTTTACCCCACTGCACAACACCCCACTGCACAACACCCCACTGCACAACATTTGCAACTGCCAAATGCCAGCCTCATCCTGGTGCTCCTGGGACAAGGATGGCCCTGTCAACTCTGATACCCACCTGACGACTCTTCAACAGCCACCACTTGGGTCACCTCCTGGGTCGCTGCAGGGAAGAAAGGAGCCTGTGAGGGCCAAAAAGGAGCTGAGGCCCCAGAGCAGAAGCAAGCGCTGATCACCTCCCGGTTTTGCGATACGGATAGCGCAGACGCATCTGTCCCTTTGGGGATCTAAGGCTGGCCCAGGTCTGGCACCATCCCTTGGAGAGCATCCCCAGGAGGAACCCTGGGGTGCTCGCCTGCCAAGGCCACCGGCTGGACGATGTCAGTGGGCACACAGCCCTCTGCCACCCCTCAGGGCTGGGGTCAACAGTGCACCCCGTAGGTATTTGCCAATAGCCATCCCTATTTAATGGCCTTTTTTGTATTCTGACCATCAGCACCGGGCCAGGTCTGTGGCTGCGCCACAGGCATCGGGAAGCTGAGAATTCCCCGTTTTCTTTCCCTGGCACTTGATTATAGAAACCCCAAAAAAGAAGAAGCCACAGCGTGCCTCAGCTCCTTATTTTTATGCAGATAACCATTGGCATAATTTTGGAGGAGGCAATGCCATCCGTTTGCTCTGAGCACTTGATTGAAATCTCATTCCTTTGGGGTATGGCTATAATGCAAAACCCACTCAAGAGACAAATTAGTTTTGTGCCAGCGACCAGAGCTGTGGTCTGCCCTGTTGCGGCAGATGGTCAAGGGTCTGGAAGGTGTCCACTCCACAGCTTTGTGCGAGAGGACGTACAGCCAGCTCCCTGGAGAGGACTCCATGGCACGCTTTTGTAGAGGGAGGCAGGGAAGACATTCTGGTCTGAAGGGCTGTTAGCTCTGAAAAAAATTATCTAGAGCCAAAGTGATTCACCTTAAAAATGCAATCATTACCTTCAGGGTTGCTTGCAGGCAGCAGTTTGATCTGTAAAGAAATAGACTGGGCATCATTCAAAGATCATTCCTTTGTCTATAATCTTGGGTAACTTTTCCTCTCCCTGCCGAGTATTATTATTGAATGCATTCAAAAAAGGAGCAGAAAATTGCAAGAGCCTAAAGTGGGCACACACAGTCCCCAAGAGCTATTTCCCTTAAGCAGACCATACCTGCAAAGGGTCAGCTTAGGGGCTTTCCTTTTCCATAATATGATCGCTAGCACATCAGGTGCCAGCCTGTTATACCCACCTGCTATTAATGGATCTGATAACGAGTAAAAGATGCTCCAAATTGTAATGCAAAGCGTTGCTCCGGTGATCTACACCCCAGTGGGCATGGTTCGTACTGATGGTATTTATGTAATGCTTTGTGTTTAATGAGTGCAAAAAAAAAGAACCGAATGTAGCAAAGAATTACAGAATGGGCTTGAAATTAGGCTTAGTCTTAACTCAGCAAATATTTTAAAGCTGCTTAAACAGCTGCTTAAACCCTCTTGATGAACCAAGGCCTCCTTTTTTTATTTCACTTACCACCTTCTGCTGGGACTTTGTGACCTTGGGTTGCTCCCTGAGCTGGATCCTGAGGGCATCCATCTGCTGATGGACACGGTCCATAGCTGCCGGCTGGACCCGGGATGGGGCGGCACGGAGTGTCTTTTTCTCTTGCTTCAACTGAGAGGGGCAAAAAAGGAACCAGAAGCCTTGAACATGGTAAAAATGGGTTTGGAGCCACCTCTTCCCTTCACCAGCAAGGAAAGCTCTCTGGATTTTTATTCCGTATTGAGTTGTCCTCCAAAGGGCAGATCTGGCCTGGCAGAAGATATATGGACAGCTTCAAAGTCTGCTGGCAGCAAGCTTGTGTCTTCTCACTGGCCGTGATAGGACACAGCTTTGGCCGCTGCATTTCATTTATTCCTTCCCTTTGATAACACAATAACTGTACTCTGTTGCCCTGGGCTTTGAAGTCCGGCCAAGGCTCATTTTAAGTGCGTGGTCCTGCTCTTTCCAGCTGCCACTTGCAGGGTTGATCTAGAGAGAGGGTACCCCCGGTTTTTCAGAAGAAACCTAACATCTCTGGGATTTGAAGCTAAGATGGAGAAAAACCATGAGGGAAACATCCAGGCTTTTTCTGAGCGAGGTGCCTGGGAGCTGCCAAGGACATCTGGGACCTACCTGGACCTCCTGTGCCCAGTGCTCCCCCGGTGCCTGCCTCTGCCAAATTAAACACACAGGCGCTTCCCTCCTCGGCTGGGGGCATGGGCACCCGGTCGTGTTCATCCTCAGAGAAATTCAGCTTCCCTTTGGGTCCCAAAGGACAGCTGGCACCTTAACAGCGGTGCCGTTCCCACCCCACCCCACGCTCAGAGGTACCGTGCATGGCAAAGCCGCCTTCTTAAAAACATCTGTTTTTAAATGTTGAGAAGGCAGCTGATGCATGGGTATATGTTTATTTGGCACTTTAAATGCTCTTCCATGCCGTGAGCTTGTTCAGTTCTCCGGTGAAGACGGGTTTCCCTGCAGCAAGCAGGGCTGACCTGAGAGCGTGACATGCCCTCTGCACCCTCCAGGTCCTATTTCTGGTCTCGGGCTGTTGGTCCTCTACACCAGCAGGAGCCCATTGCCACCTGAACCTGAGCTGAGACCAGACGTCTACAAAGCAGATGCACACGTTGGTGCACGTACATGCGTCCACCCCCACCCAGATGAGCCTCCTGGGATGCGCAGCTGGGGTCAGGACACGGGTACCGCACCGCTCACCTGCGCTGCCGTCCGCTGCCGCTCGCCCCGCAGCTCTGCCCGGCTTGGTGTCTGCCACCGCGCCTCTTCGGCGTCATCGTCCCGCAGGGTCCCCAGGCTGGGCACCCCCACCTCTCCGGCCTGAAGCTCCTGCAGTTTCTGGAGTGGGGAGAGGAAGGAGCTGCGCGTCCCACGGGAGGATCCACTTTCCTCCCGGAGAGCCCCCCCGTAGCCAGCTGCCGCCTCCGACCCCAAAGCACCTGTGTGCGCCGGGAGAAAGAAACGAGGCCTCTTTGGGCTGTGAGCCGGTAAGGTCACCTGGACCAGGGGAGGCAGCAGGCTTGGACATCCCCTCCTCTGCCTTGCGGAGCGTGGGGGGGCTTGCTTACCCCCTCCATGGCACTGTTCCTGCTGGCCACGTCCTTGACCGCTGTGAAGAGCTGCCTCAGGCCATCTATCTCTTCACGCAGCTTCGCCCTCTCCTCCTCTTTCCACCTTTCCAAATCTCTCCTGCCCTCCTCTTCTCGCTGGCGAGCTCTCTCCGTTTCCTAAAGGGAGTGGAAAACCAGAGCAAGAGGCATCCTGGCTGCAGAGCAGGAGCACCAAGGGCTGGGGCTTCTGCCCTGGCACCAGCGGTACGAGCACCGACGCTCTCATTACACCCATCGCTGCTCAGAGCCTGCCTGCACACCATGGGGAGGTCAAGGCAGCACAGCCTCCTGGGCAGGCTCACTTAAACAGTCTTTATTTCCACGTGACATTTCCCAGCGGGAACTTTATGGGGCGAATTTTCCACCGTAAAGTGTTTTTCACCGCCTTTTTCACCTGCGCTTTAAAAATGTCCCACGTTTCGTCGCTTTTTCTCCCTCTTCTCCCCATTCTTACAGAACAGGCAGCGGTGCCCTCGCCCCGCACCTGCTCCCTGCGTAGCTTCTCGGCTTCCCTCTCCGCTTCCAGCTGCTGCTGCACCTCCCGCAGTTTTGCCTTCAGCTCCTCCACCTCATCCTCCATTTGCTCCAGCTGCTTCATCTTCTGCCTCTCTGCAAAGCCTGGGGGAAGAGAAGGGCCCTGAGCAAGGGTGCGATCCCCCAGCTCCTACCCACATTTTGCTTTGGGTGGGGTGGAGAACCCTACTAAAGCACGGAGCAAAACTGCTGCAGGGTTTCAGGGTGGAGAAGCAGGTAGCTAAGCTGCAGGAAAAACCATGACAAATGCGGTCATGTGGCCTCTGATTATTTTATTTACTTATTGACTTATAAAATAATAAACTTGGAAGGGTGAGTGGCTCGTGGAGCAAGGTGGCTTTGCACTGGGCTTGCTCTCCCAAGCAGCCGACTTGTGCTGTGCTTCGATGTTTGAGGCTGCACCAGGGACGGTGCCTCCAGAGCAAAGCTCAACCTGTTGCGTCGGCCCCGAGGGCCGGGGTTCCAACCTGCCAGCAGACAGCAAAAAGCAGCTTTTGTCATCTGCCAAGTTCAAGTAGCGGGTGCAGGTGAAGCTGCAACGAGGCTCCGTGGCTCTCACACAGCACGTTACACCTGCAGCTTTCACAGAATCTCAGAATCATTGAGGTTGGAAAAGACCTTGAAGATCATCAAGTCCAACCGTCAACCCGACACCACCACGCCCACTGAACCACATCCCGAAGTGCCACATCTACAGGTTTTTTGAATACTCTCAATGCGTTTTGCAAAGGATCATCAAATCCTCACCAAAAAAGGGGCATAGGCAAGGTGGACTCCTTTCCCACTCTAGCAAAACACTCTCCCAAGCTCCCCAGCGTGGCTCCAACCCCACAGTCCCATGGACTCTTTGGGTGGAGAAGATCCTTAGGGAAACCGAGGCGCAGAGATGAGCTGTAAATGCTCGTGCAGTCGCATATTCGACTGTGCTGGAGGGAAAGGCAGTGAGCGAGAAAGCGTTCAGCCAACATTCACAGGAATGCAGAAGAAGAAATAAGCTACAAGAAGTCGTCTTTAACCTCCTGTGGTCGCTCTCCGGTTTCTAGCATCCACATCCGTTGGGGGAAACCTGTCCAGGAAAGCCAAGGGAGAAATTGTCCCCGTGCTCACCCGCTTCGGTGGTCTCTGCGTGCCGGCGCCGCACGTGGGCTTGCAGGAGGGAGTCGTTTGCAGAGGTGGCTTTATCGCAGAGGTGGCACTGGAGAAGGGGGAAAAGTCAGTGGAGGGACAAAACAGCAAAAGGGGAGACCTCAGGAGATGTAGCTGTTGTGTTGGAGGTAGATTGGTGGAGGGTATTAGGAGTTTCTTCTGTCTGAAACCAAGGCAAAACCCCTTTAGGGTTTCTTTAGGGTCCGGAGAAGGCAGAAGCTGAGATGGTGCAGAGATACTGCTCCGGGTTGCTTTCCCCAACAGAGCAGTGCAATAAGGTGGCCAAAGCATCAGTGAGGTCCTGCCTGTAACGGGGTCCTGCTCTGGCCCTGGAGGGAGGGAGAGCAGTGCTGTGGGGACGACTGGGCTGCCTGACCCTAAAATCATCTGGTTTGGGTGGCTTTTACTCTCCAGGAGTAAGCAAGAGGGTTGATTTGGGGAAGAAGCAGAAAAAGAGGAATAGCCAGCAGGCTTCCCGTTGACAGGGTGGGGAAAGCTTGGTGGAGGGGAAAAAGCAAAATCACCACCAAACCCAGGAGCATCCAGGAATCTTTCACTGGTCTGGAGGACGCTTCAAGTCCCCCCGGCACGAGGTGCTCCCCAGGACACAGGGATCTCGTGATATCCCCCCAGACAGCCCTCTGCAGCCCTCTCTCCCCCACTCTCTGCAGCTCTGGCTACCAGTCGTTGGCACCTCCCGAAAAAAGGGAGCTTCCCTCCGGGCTGGGCAAGGGCTTTGCAATCTCCGTGAAGGTGATGGACCAGCGCCGGGGAAGGCCAGCAGCTTTTCGGGGGCCAAGGTGTGGGTAGCCACAGCGGGCTACAAAGGCAGGAAAGAGCACCCCGCACGGGGACGCGCTTTACACCCCTTACACCTTTCCACCACGCACCTTGCGGGAGGTGTTGGGGCCAGCTTGCACGAGGAGCTGCTGCACGGTGATCAGCTTCTTCCACCTCCTGCTCTCCTCCTTCGCCCCCCGGAGCTGCGCCGCCCGCTCCACC
>NW_010537280.1:2469-3185 GCF_000687285.1 Phaethon lepturus | reverse complement strand
GGGGCAGCGGGTCCGGGCGGGGGCGGGCGTGGGACCAGCGGTGGATAAATTGTTTTTGGAGAAGCGGTGGCAACGCCAAGGAGGGACCCCAGACGTCCGGCCGCCCCTCCCCGCCTGGACCAGGCAGACCCCGGCGATGCGCTTTGTGCCCTTTGGCGTGAGAAACCCGGCAGCCCTCCGCTGCGGGTGCTGGCAGCGGACAAAGGCCCCTTATTCCCTCGCCGTGAGCCTCCCTTTTGGCCCCGCAACCCCCCGAGGAGGGCTGATGCCACTAGAGGGAAGCAGCACTCTCCCATCGGCTCCAGGAATCCTGATTAAAAGCGAAAAAAGAGAAGGGAGAAGAGAATAAATAAACCCGCTGCCGAGGGAGACCCCAGAGGAGCCGCCTTCCCCCGAGGCAGTCCCGTCCTGTCCCCACCGTGCGCCGGTGGGTTTTCCCTCTGATGTGACAACGCTGGGCACAGGGGACCGTCACCGCCCCCGGCCGTATCCTCCCCGACAGCACCTCAGGACGAACGTGGTGCTGAACCCCCTCCTTTAGGGCCCAGCGGATCCCAGGAGCAATCAGGGAGCATCGTGTCCCCTCCGCGAGCTTGGAGGGTCCCCTTCCCCACTGCCCTGTGCCAGGTGGGGAAACTGAGGCACGGCAACGAGCGACGGAGGCTCCTGTGCCGCAGCCTCCTGGCTGCCTGTGCTGCTCTCTGGGTGGGTTGACA
>NW_010537280.1:1237-2402 GCF_000687285.1 Phaethon lepturus | reverse complement strand
GGGCAGGCCCCAGCCGATGTCCCCAAGCTGCAGCTCTTACCTGTGTGCTCCTCCAACCCCACCTGCGCAGCCCAGGGCGGCTGCGCTGGAGCAGCTCCTGCCTGGCAAGGTCACCCCCTCCTGGGTTCCCTGTGGCACCCCGCGGTCCCCTGGGTCCCCAGCAACAGCTGTGCGGACAGATGTGCTGTGGAAGCCCCATCCTGTGTCTGGTAACGCTCCTTCTAAGGCCACAAAAGCTCTTTTGTGTCTCGGCAGCGCTGGGAAGCGGATGCCAGAGAGGAACAGGGTGAGGTGAAGGTGTTCGGCGGCAGCCAGACCTGTTGGGGACACCCTTGAAGCCTAGCTGAAATGGGGGTGCCCCAGGGAGCCACAGCCAAGCCCCAAATGGTACCCTGAGCGGGACCTGCCCTCTTTGCAGCTACCGTTCCCAAAACCTCGAGGCACTGCAAACTGACTTGGGGGTCAGATCCTGGCAAGCCTCAGCTGCAGCAAATGGGAACCGTAAAGCTGAATTTTGGGTGCTCCTCTGCCCACCCTCGGCCACATGCATCTCTCCAGGGGTAATCCCTGGGAGCATCCGCCTCCAACCCAGCCAGCAGGATCAACACCCACGGCCCCACGCTGTCCTGGTGCATCCCCCACCCGCCACTGGGCTTTCCCCCAAGGATGACTTTGCCCCAGGAGGCTTCTATCTACTTGCATCTAATCCAATAACAACATCCTAATTGGTGACAAAGCCGCGGCTATAAACACCGAGAGATTTATTCCCTTTTGACGTGAGATTCACGCAGGGCACAATTCAATCATTAAACTTGGGATTTATGGGGCCGGGGGCTGGGGCTTTGCACCCCTGCCTGGGATTGCCCCACACTTTGCATTTCACAGCAGCCCTCGCAGGCGCGTTTGCTGCTGGGTTTGTGCAGCCCCCTTCCCTTTCCCTCACTGTGTAAAATGAGTGTTTCCCATTCATGCAAAAGAGGGAAAAAGGCTTGTGGCAATGGAGATTTTTGGTCCAGGGCCCAGGTTTTAGGGTGGGAGCCGCCGGGTCGGAGCCGGTGACACCCGCGTGGCGAAACCAGAGGAAAATGGGTCCTTTGTGTGGGGAATATCTGGCGGGTGATTCAGCTGGGGCTGATGCTGGCGGCATGGGCTGACACACTTCTTG
>NW_010537280.1:752-1203 GCF_000687285.1 Phaethon lepturus | reverse complement strand
CTGCCTGCCGAGACCGTCCCCGGCTTCACGGGATGCGGGATGCGGCACAAAGCCTCGGTGGCTGGTGACTTGCTGGGTTCGGGATGGAGGCGAGGGGCTGAGCAGCCCCAAAGCAGCCAGGAGCATCCTGTGCCCCGGGGAACGAGGCAAAGGCGGCCGTGGAGGTGCACCCCAAAACAGCACTGGGCTGAGACCCTGCTGTCGGGCGACAGCAACGAGCTGCGCCCCACACGGGAGTCTTTTAACGAGGCTGCCGCCGTCCACCACGTTTCAAGGGGACATTCCTCCACGGGGCGAAGAAACGGTGGCTTCAAGAAGCAGCTCATTGTCCTCGGGCGGCGCAGCCGGGGATGGGCAGCCTGGCCCAGCTCCGGCCACCACGCCACGGGAACAAAAAGCCTCCTCTTCTCCAGCCCTCTGCAACCGGGCGTCCCTGGGCAGCGCTGCCCCC
>NW_010537280.1:238-558 GCF_000687285.1 Phaethon lepturus | reverse complement strand
CCTGCCCCATTCCCACCCGCCTGGCCCTGCGTGGGGGTCCCAGCCCGAGCCCCGGCAGCTCCAGTCCCACGCCCGGCACGTAACACAGTTAGGCTCAATGAGCGTTTAAATTAAATTAGTTAAACTACATTAAACCCCTGCGAGGACACGGTTCAGAATGGAAACGGCCTTAATGTGATTTCAGCTGACTTCCCTGCCACGATTTGCAAGTCAGAGAAATCGAATTAAGGCTGTTTTCGTTCTGAACTCTGTCCACACAGGCCCGTAATGCAGTTTAATTAATCTGCTTTAAAATTGAGCCTGTCTTTCATTTGGGCAAC
>NW_010537280.1:0-204 GCF_000687285.1 Phaethon lepturus | reverse complement strand
GGGCAGGCGGCGGGTCCAGGCTGGGACCCCTGGGCAGGCACGGGGCTCGGCCATAGGTTTGGGGATGGAAAGCCCTGGAGGCTTTAAAGAAAACCAGGATTATCCCTAATCCCATCAGGGAATAATCTGTCGTCGAGCTCCGTGCAGCAGCGCGTTGCAGCCGCCCACGCTGGCCTCCCCAGTGCCCAGCGAGCCGGAGCATCC
>NW_010537279.1:1686-2612 GCF_000687285.1 Phaethon lepturus | reverse complement strand
AGGGGTCCCTTCCCAGAGCTGTGCCTGCTGTGGGCTGCCCTGAGGACATTCCCTGGCGCTGGCATCCTCCTCACACCACCAAGGAGGACCTGGAGAAGGGAGGGGGTACAGAGATGAAACATGCAGCCCATGACCCTGACACCCTTCGCTGACAGTCACCGAGAGCATGGTGACCGTCACCAAAGGCCCCTCAGACAGAAGCTGCCACACCAACCGGCACCATCGAGCATCTGTCCGCTGCCCAACCCCAGGGAACACACCCACCCCACGGCTGGACCTAGGGGCTGGAAAACACCCACGTGCCAGGCTCTGAGCACTCAGAAGCACCAATATTTTGGACCAGACATGCATGTGCAAACCCCCACGCAGCACAGAGCCACCTGCGCAGCCCACGCAGCCCACGCAGCGCGCCCCAGTCCCTGCAGAACATCCGTCCTGCCCGTTCGTCATGTCTGAAGGTTATGCCAAGAAGCTGGACTCCCAGCTGCTGATGAAGGCAGCTCCTGGGGGGGGTGTCTTTTGGCCATCGTGGCACGCACGACCTGCAGGGCCCTTGTCCCACGGGGCTGTGTGGGGCAGAGCACCTCCAGGGCAGGGCGATGTACCAGGCTGAGATGCTGGAGCGGGGAAAGCAGAGGGGAGGCACCTAGGAGGGCTGGCAAAGTATGAGCTGAAGGGGTCTGATTGCTCCGTACACTGGAGATGGACACGGGTGCCCAGGCAGCCCTGGCAGGGGGGTGGCTGGGCTCCGGCTGGGGGGGCCGCGGTTTTTTTTTGCCGGCGGGAGCCGCTCAGAGCAAGAGCGGGACGCGTAGGGCTCTAACAGGGATGCTCGCTGCAGCCTCCAGCCCACGTCCCACCCCTCACCCGACCAGCGCAGCCATCGTGGCTGCAGGACACAGGGGGACGTGTGGGACCGGGACGGC
>NW_010537279.1:507-1669 GCF_000687285.1 Phaethon lepturus | reverse complement strand
ACCGCCTCTGCTGCAGCGGTCCTTGGCCACCCCTGGGCCCAAAGCACCATGTGGGTCCCACCAGCCTCAAGCTGAGCACTGATGGGTATTGTCTCAAACCACCTGGGCCTGTGGGGGTGCCCACAAAAGCACAAGCCTCATGCACATCTTCCTCTGTGCTCTTGCCGAGGACCATCACTCCATAATTGGTGCCACGGGGCTCATGCACGGCCACATGGGCAACCCAGCAGCCTCTGCGGTATGTGCAGCCATGCCACTGGGCACCCCATAGCTCCACCCCGATGGAGAGGCTTCAGGACTTTCCTCCAGCATCAGTTTCTCCAGGGGACAGCATTAGTCCCACCCTGAGGGCCAAGGCCATGCCAGGGACACCCTGTACTGGTCTTTGGAAATGCAAGACCACCTGCTTGGTGCATCAACTGCCACCACACACGTTACCCAGGGGTCTGGGACCAGCTCGGATGTGGGATCTGCAGGCAGGTGCAGCAGACGACATTGCTAGAACTGGAAGAGTGCTGACTGGAGGTGCCTGGACCCACAGAGGATCTAAACCCAGCTCAGACCTGGTCCTTCCCATCACCTGTTCCAGCTCAGTGGCAGGTTCAAGGGCAAGACTGGGCTCGCAGTCTGTGGGCTCAGAATGGCCAGCCAAGCCCCTGCCTCGGGGACGCGCATCCCCCGGCCGCCCCGCTGAGGGGCGATGGGGATGCCCCAGCACAGCAGTTGCACCGAGCTGGCCCAGCCCCAGCTCCAGGGTCCCAGCAGGACAGGGCAATGCACCCCATGCAGCCAGCACAGCCAGGGCACAGCCAGATCCCCTGTCCCCAGGCAGGGGACAAGGACAGCACCCCAAGGAACAGCACCGCAGCAGCAGGACAGCACGTGCCCGAGTGGGAGCCCTCCGGCGCCAGGCCACATGCCAGGACAAAGTCCAGCCTCAGCACTGGCACCGGCCATGGGGGAGCTCCAACCCCCTGCTGCCACCCCTCACAGGGGCCCCCACCGTCCCGCCGCCCCTCTCCTGGGGGACAGCCCGGGTCCTCCAATGTTGGCATTGCGTCCAGTCCAAACCCCGGCTGGCCGGCGCTGAGTCCAAGCCAGCCCAAAGCCGCCGTGACGCCGAGCGCAGCTGTTTGCACAGCTGTGCGTGGCACGGCGGGGC
>NW_010537279.1:0-223 GCF_000687285.1 Phaethon lepturus | reverse complement strand
AATGAAGTTCAGTGTCTAATTAGTGGTGGAAACCGTGTTGGGAGTGTGAAAGCCATTCTTGGAGGCCAGGCCACAAAGCTGTCCGGTGGCCACCGCAGTGCCAGCCAAAGGAGGTGCAGAGCTCGGGAGCAGGACTGGACCCACGCCGGCAGCTGCAGAGGGGACAAAGTGCCTGTGTGCGGTGGCAGGAGCTGTTGCAGGGCTGCAGCCCCCCGCGGACCCC
>NW_010537278.1:261-1811 GCF_000687285.1 Phaethon lepturus | reverse complement strand
GCCTGTCCCCAGCCCCTGGCCCAGCTCAGAGGCTGCCCATGCTCCCCGACACCATCCTGCGGTGACCTCCTTTACGACGGTTCCCGAGAGGTCAGTGCTGGGGTGGGCTTGAGCTCTGCCCACCGAGAAAGTACCTTTGCAAAGGGCCGTGCAGGTCGGGACTTAGGGGTCCCCGGGCGCCGGGCGCTCCCGTCCCACTGAGCCTCGCAGCTCGGGGGCACGTGCGATGGAGAGAGAAGCAACTTCTTCAGCTGCGAAGAGAAGTGTCAAGAAAAGGAGTCGGCATCACAGAGAGGGCAGGAGAAAGCGCCGGCGGGGCTGCAGCCCCTCGGCTCATGCCTGCACTGGTTATGTCCATTGCTGAGCATCCGACCCAAAAATGGGGGAGGAAAAACAAGGCAGGGGGGAGTTTCCCACCTCCCCGTGGCTGCGGGGGCGGGTGCCTGGCCGCGCAGCCCTGAGGGGGTCAGGGCCCCTGCCCGCGCAGCCCTGAGGGGGTCAGGGCCATCTCCGCAGCATTCACCCGCATCCCCAGGGACACCCAAGCAGGTCAGGGCGGTGTGGACATGAGGGAATTTACTTCCCAGGGGCATCCCCACTCCCGTCAGTCACACCGGGGCTGTCATGGCATCCAAGCTTCTCACTCCATCAATTCTGCCCTTAGGTGACAGAGACTTTACGTTGTCATGAGTGACGGGTTTGGACAGCTCGCTCAGGTCCCCATGCAAGGCTGATTTAGCTGAAACATCCAGCAAGGGCCTCGACTCATTAATGAGCTTGCAAGGCGTTTTGCAGATGCAAGCCCCTGTGGGACCCGTTGAGGATCTTCCCCAAACATGCTCTGTCAAGCCCACGGGCAGTGGGAGTAGGGTTTTCCCTGGGTTACCCACAGTGCTGCCACTTCTGATGACAAGGTCAGCACAACATTCTTCTTCTATTCAAAACCATTTTTGGTTAGGTGAAAAAAACCCAAACCCCACACCCAGCAACAACATTTCATATTCCACCCATGTCGTGCTAACAACCGAAGGCGACAACAGCTCAAGAGCAAGACGACTGCGTAGGCGCCTGGGGACTGCACGGAGGAGACAGATCTGGGGTGTCGTGCTGGCTGGCAGGCACGGAGCTCCGGGGATGGCACAGGGGGTTTTAAGGGGTGATAGAAATAAGGGGTGCCGGGGTCAGGGTCTGCTGGAAAACATCACCCGGGGCACCCACAGCTTTAGGCGTGCAGCTCCTGTTGGTAAAAGCAACCAGCACCTTTCCCCCCCCACCCCTGCAACGTATACATCCTATATATACACATACATATTGTGTGTGATATATACCCCCCGCGCAGGGCGTGGGCGGTGGAAATGCACGCGCTCGCCACTGGATGTCACTCCTCCCCGTCACAGCCCCGGCTTTTGGGGGGACCCCGGGGCCAGGCTGGGGGTCCCTGGTGGGGACCGTGAGCCCCAGGAGGGAGTGGGCTGGGTGCCCCTGTCCCAGGGGACCCCCGGGCATGGTGGTGGTTTGCAGCAAAAGCTGCCAGTTAGTCCGGGCCGGGA
>NW_010537278.1:0-205 GCF_000687285.1 Phaethon lepturus | reverse complement strand
GTGAGGCCGGGCCGGGGGGGGGTGCGGGGCTGGAGCCCCAGTATTGCGGGGAGCCGTGAGGGATGCTCCAGTCACCAAATCTGTAGGGACCGGAGGCCACACAGCCCCTGAGGGGGTTGTGGTGGAAGGCGTGGGGGGTTAAAGCTGAGGCCACGGGCTGTCTGACACGCCGGCCAAGCCCCCTCTGTCCCTCCTGCGAGAGCAG
>NW_010537277.1:0-404 GCF_000687285.1 Phaethon lepturus | reverse complement strand
GGGGAGACGGGGTCCAGGACGGGGATCGCTCCCGGGGACTCACCCCGGCCGGAGCCTCCCGTTCCCTTCCCTCCCTCCCTGCCACATCCCGGGTGCTGGGATCAGCCCTTCCATTTTTCCGCCCTCTTCTGCGCAGTCAGTGGGGGATTAAGTGCAGATTTGTTACAGATGTGATCAAGAGAAACAGCTGCCTATGAGGGGAAAAAAAAAAAAAAAAGTAAGAAACGGAGGCAATGTTATTTTGTTTAGCAAAAGGGGTGTTGCATGAATGGGAACAGAACACCACGGGGTGAATCCTTTTAAATTCATCCCTGGTCTTTAAGCCATTCGCTCTTCTGGTTTGAATCTCTTCTCTCTGGAGGAAAGCAAGTAACTCGGTAGTAATCCTAATAAAGATTTTTGTC
>NW_010537276.1:1589-1915 GCF_000687285.1 Phaethon lepturus | reverse complement strand
GCGATGTGCGATGGCGGCACAGAAAACAGCCATTTTAATTTCTTTTTAGTGTTTCAGTTAGTCTGTGCTTAATTACCACAAGCCCGAAGCTCCTCTCACCCTTTCCCCTTCTGAATGTTTGCTTATATACAACACCTCGTACGAGGCAGGAGGAACCGCCGGCCGCGTCAATGCATACGCTTACTCCTTGTATGTGCGGCATGCAGTACCTCCCACTAAAAAAGCCGCTGTGACATTGTCCTGGAAAGGAAAAACTATTCAATACTTTAAAAAAAAAAAAAAAAATTGAAATGTTGTGTGTGTGATGTGTTACGTTTCCAGAATCC
>NW_010537276.1:736-1461 GCF_000687285.1 Phaethon lepturus | reverse complement strand
TGCAGGAGACGAAAGGTTAAAGAACCCGAGGCCGGGCTTGCCGCGTGCACGCTGGCGCGCAATCCCTGCTCGGCGGGGCTGTCGGGGGCAACGTCAACCCAAAACCCTGCCCAAATGCGGAGCTGCGGGGGGGTCGGCCTGAGGCAGGGTCCGCCCAGCCGCCCCTCCGCTGTTGGCGCAGAGGCAGCCAGGAGACAAAAGTCTTTGAGCATCTGGGTTCAGGCTTGCCAAGAAATTCTGTTGATAGCGTTTTTTTCTGAAATTTCTCAGCACTTGGCTACACACACTGCTGATATTTGCTCTCAAGAAAGAGCAAATGGTTTTTGCATTTTCCAACCACGCTAAACTTGGACTCCTGATACTTGATATAAGCCCTGTCCCGGCCGAGCTCTTTGCTGTTGCCCTGAAGGAAAATGGAAGTATGAAGGCAATACGGAGAAAGGGAAATCAAACAAGGTACAAAAAAATGAAGAGCCAAAGTTTAGGGAGAGATGAGCACTTTCGCACACAGCACTCTCGCTCCTGCGCTCTCTGTGTTCATATGTTCTTATTTTGACTCATCCTATAACTGCAGCTGTGGCACAAGGTTTCCGAGGAAGCAGTTCAGATACCAATGTTACCTTAAAGTAGAGGAATCGACAGAATTACTCAGCTAGTGCAGAAACAGCCTTAGTAAAGCAAGTATATGTAGCATTTCAGCTATCAATGTATTATTCCCTAACAGC
>NW_010537276.1:0-649 GCF_000687285.1 Phaethon lepturus | reverse complement strand
CCTGATTTGGGATGCTCCAGTTTAGGTAAGAAAATAAAATATGCAAAGGCTCTTCCAAATCATAGCTTCTATTAATCTCCGGTGAGATCGCCCGGGCGCCTGTGCAGGGTGATTTGGCACGTTGCTGCCGCCGCCCGGGACCCGCCGCTGCTCCTGCCCGGGTCCCCTCTCCCCCCAGGTCCCGGGCAGGGACCTGTGCCCCATGTCCCCGCTGCCGTCACGGGTGGAAGGAGTGCTTGGTGCCTGGTCTGCACAAGAACTTCATTAACGAGTAATTAAAAGCCAGGAGTCGCCGGGTCCCACGCGTGGCATCTCCGGGGAGCCGCGCAGCGAGCGGGCAGGACAGCAGTGGCCATGGTCCTACCATGGAGCAATCCAAGAGCTTTACACGAAAACTGTGACACTCTTTTACGTGTATTTTCTTAAAACAGCCTCCCTGATGCACCAGAAAGACATTCCGTGTGGTTTTTTCAGTCCTGCTGTTGACTAATATGGTTCTACGGGTAGTGGCCTTGCCGCGCACATGCCCAAACCTCGCCGGGCTGGGAGACGGGATCTGGCCGTACGCCAGCGCGCAGGGCTGCGCTCGACACCGCTCATCGGATAAATGCGATTTTGGCATAAATTTAAAAAGTCCTGAGGTAAGTTC
>NW_010537275.1:0-1551 GCF_000687285.1 Phaethon lepturus | reverse complement strand
CTGCCATCGCTGCCATCGCTGCCATCGCCACCGGTACCTCCGTGCCGCAACCAGCCCCAACACCTGGTTCGGTCCGCAGTGACAGCTCAGCGCCTCGACAGCGGTAACAATTTAGAAGCGGGATGCTAAACAAGATATATACATAATGTCAAATATTGGCTGCACACATCTAAGCCAATCACTTCTAAATAAATTAACCATGGCATTGCCTAATACGATCCACCTGCTTTCTTCCTCGTGTTGTTCCAGACCCTACCTGAACCCCCCTTTGATTAAATGTCAAAAGCTTGCCTTGTGCCTGCAGATTTCACTGAAGGCGGATAACAGAAAGGTTCCTCCTGTGACTCCATAAAACTGAAATAAATTCCACTGGCATCTTGTAAATTTTTATTTTCTACAATGACTGCAGGCCCCATCTGCGACCCAGCTGTTATTAGAAGGGAAAGCGTTGGCCCTTCTGCATTACAAAACAGCATAGAACAGTAATTGCCAGTGGAAGAGATTAAGTGTAGACACTAAAAATGTTTACTCGCAATGAATATGCATAACGATGGGTAGGAAACAGCACTGGAAGATTAAAAAGAGAGAAGGGTTTGTTTACAAGGCTGGGAAAAAAAAAGAGGGGAATGTCAGTTGGCCCCAAGCCTGAAATAGGAACGAAAAACCTTTGGGCAAGGCATTAGGGAGAAAAACAGATGGTTTGTGAACCTTTTATTAGATAGAAAAATCATTAATCAAGCCCAGGCTGGAAATGGCAGGGTTTTTGGTAGTTCATATTTTAGTTTATTTTTTCTTAAAGTGACAGTGTGCGATTTTGTTGACAGTCAGTGGTATGGAGCCCCTTTCCATAGGAGAGGCAGCCGTTTTAGCATGCAGCACTGGGAGCACGTCTAACTTTAGGTCCGTGCTAGCACCAAGCTGTTCTGCAGAGGAAATCCCTCAGTAGGGTTTCACATTTCAGCACCTGTTTTGCCCGTATAGCGAAGCAATTAAAAAAAGAAAAAAGAAAAGAAGAAGGGGGAAAAATCGCAGCCTGGTTTATTTTTTCATGGAAGCTTCATTCCTACTTAAGGGGGGGCAGAAATGTAGGGCACGAAAACTTCTGCAGCCAGCCTCATGAATAAGGAGCCATTTAGCAGCGCTTGTCAGTGCATGCACCCTCCATCGTCTCTCCTGTTTCCCTTTATTCTGTTGCTAGAAGACTAAAAATAAAATTGAGTTTGCTGCATCCAAGTAACGGTGAGCCAAATGGAAAGAGGGAAAGCGGTCTGGCAACCAGGTCACCTGCCGTCCTGGTTGGTCGGGAGCGTCACCCGCGCCTGCCAAATGGTGCCGCCTTGCAGTGCCTGACCGTGGGGCTTTGCTCACTGGTTTCTCCCCTTTGCCATTTCCACCAGCGTCAGCCTCAAAGCAGGACCTTTCCTCTGCGTTCATAGCTCAAGGCACCCCAGCCTCCCTTTCCCCCCCGTCTCTCATGAACCTTAAGTGTTGTCTTCTGCAGCCGTTGCAGTTTGTGAAGCCAGCAGGTTGTCTCCTGCTGCACCCCTGAGC
>NW_010537274.1:0-732 GCF_000687285.1 Phaethon lepturus | reverse complement strand
CCCTCCCTGCGAACGGCCGGGCCTTTCTCACCAAAGTACGCACCCTCCCCTCACCTCTTTGCTGTGGTGCCGCAGGGCCCCCCCCTTCGCCGGGAGGTCACCGCGCCAGCGAGCGTGATGAAGAGCAACGCGCGCTGGCTGACTATTGATTTGCAATATACTTGGCCCAGATTGATGGCAGCGAGTGCCCAGCCTTGCCTGGGAACCCACGTGTCTCAGGATAAAGATTTCATTAGAAAATCGATCCCTCCCTGCATAAGTCATTGTTAAGCGCTTTGAGCCCTTCACCCCTATTTCTCCCAGCTTGAGTTCACCGATACCGCGATTATATGGAGGGAGCATTGTCAGCGGGAGGCACAAAGCTGAAGGGCTGGGCAGCCGGGGCCCCGGCGAGGCTGGAACCACTGAATGATTAAAACTCGCTCCCTACTTTCTTTTTCCCAGCAATAAATAGATGGGGACGCCATGCCGTCACTGGTGGGACAAGCCGAGCCCGGCTGCAGCCACGCCACGGGGCAGCGCGGGGAGAAGGGGGTTATGTGGAGGGATGAAAGGTGATGGCGGGGGACACTTGTCCTCCAGGGAGAAGGGCTGGCCGAGCCCAGTGGGGCTCTGCAGTGCGCTGGTGTTTCGGTAGTGCCGGTGGCAGGATGGAGCCGGTGCTGTGCACCCTGTCTTCCACCCTTTTAGGCTTCCCGTGGAAAGGGGACATCACATCCACCTCTGTGTCCG
>NW_010537273.1:3795-4995 GCF_000687285.1 Phaethon lepturus | reverse complement strand
GGCTGTGGGAGCGAAGCAGGTCACCCGTGAGCCCCCGTCCTGCCTGGGGGCCATGCTCTGCCTCGGGACAGACCCGCTGCTCTCCACAGCCACGGGGTGACATACAGCCCACAGACACACTCCCGGGAGTGGACAGACACACAGACACCAGCCAGGCAGTACTGGCGCACCCCAGACATGTGGGGAGGTGGGCTGACAGGGCTCTGCAGCTCTCCTCCCTGCTCTGCCCTGGCCTGTCGGGGCTGGGCAGGGACACACCGACTCTGTGCCGAGCTCCAGCAAGATCCTGTGCCCACGGGAGGGGACGGGGTCCCACAGGGGCAGAAGTCGGGACAGGTACCACGCAGCAGCAGAGAGCGAGCAAAGGACCATTTTTGGGCTCCTTCCCCTCTTGCATCCCATGGGAAAGGCCTGCCCAGAGGCCAGGCACCAGTGCTGGTGTGATGGGGGGATACGGCAACAAGCCAAGGAGCCCAGCTTGCCCCGCTCAACCACCCTGTGCTCCGCATGGACACAATGCATCCTGACAGCCCTTACACCCCGTGGATCAGCACGCAGCCACGACTGTGCTCGCCCGCAGCTGCACGGCTGCTGGAGGGGCCGCTTTGGCAGTGGGGTCTGTGACCCTTCCCACCTCGGCGTGGCCGCTGCTTCGCGGTGCCAGCCCCCGCGTGCACGCATCCTGACCCCAGTCTGCAAGGACGCTCGTGTCTCCTGGTGTCCAAACCCGGCCCCTTCACCTGGAGCACAGCCGAGGCATTACCAGGAATTCCCAAATCTAGGTTTGCCCTGGATGGGCTGGAGCAGGGTCACCCCATCGGCAGAGCTCGCCAGTACTGCACGGCGGGGAGCGGCACCGCGGAAGGACAGTGAGAGAGGCGAGGGCAGAGGAAAGCAGAGGGGCCGATGCCGGGGGCTGCAGCAGCTTCGGGGGCTGCCCAGGAGGAGCCCTGTCCTGAGCGCGCGCAGGGGGTACGGCACCCGGGCGCAGGGGACCTGGCAGGGACAGGAGGGCCACGGTGAGGCTGCCGGGGGACACTCCCCACTGCTCCCCTTGGAGAGGGCAGGTACCAGCCACATGCCGCTGTCCCCTAGCCAAGTGCCACCTCCACGCTGTCCCTGTCCCCCATGCCAGGGCAGAGAGCAGGCAGCCCCATCGCCTGCCTCATCCCAGCCCCTGACAGCTGATGACTCGGGGGA
>NW_010537273.1:3363-3725 GCF_000687285.1 Phaethon lepturus | reverse complement strand
GGAAGGGGAGGTGGGGTACGGCCAGAGGCGGCTCTCGCCGGGGAGCGGAGGAACGGTCGGAGGAGACTCCAGGGGTACGTAGGACTTGGGGAGGGGAGGTCGAGGCGGGCCTGGTTCCTGGGGTGGAGAGGAGCATGAGGCGTGAGAGCAGAGCCACTGAGAGCCGGGAAGGAAGAGAGAGTTAGAAAAAGATCGAGACAACACACAGTGGAAGCATTGAGCCAAGGAAGGGAGGAGGGAGAACAGCCGGCCACCGCTCCCCAGTGCCCCATGATCTCCGTGTCTCCACGCAGAGCGGGACAGTGCTTCCCACCTGCCGCGCTGCCCTTGCTGCTGCATGTCCCCCCAGGGCAGCGGCCAGG
>NW_010537273.1:2004-3294 GCF_000687285.1 Phaethon lepturus | reverse complement strand
AGGAGACATTGGCATCGCCTCTGTGCAGCCAGGCGGGGTTGGGGAGTCCCCAAATTCCACCCTAAACTTCACATGGATGAAGGCGAGACCAGCACTGCTGGACCCCAAGCAAGGGCGGCGAGAGGGGACCCTGGTGGTGGCAAGAACTGGTCCTGAGCCCAAAGCCTAGAGCTGAGCAACGCTCAGCCGCTTGAAGCAGGAGCCCAAAGCCCTGCACAGCTCCCTGCAGGAGCCCAGCGCAGCCCCTGCAAGGACCATGGACCCAGATGTCACCAGGGGACACCACAGCCCATGCACGTGGCCAAAACGGTGTCCCCAGGCAGAGCCACGAGGAAACCCAGCCACGCTCTGTGCTTGGTGCCCACCCGTCCCCGGAGAGCGAGGGCTCAGGCCAGCCTGTGAGCCAGGCGGGGGACCCAATGGTAGCAAAGGGCTCCCTTGGGACACCTCAGCTCACTCACCTCGCCGGGTCCTGGCTTGGTGGGTGAGCCCTGGGAGCCAGAGACGAGGGAGAAGGGGCTGAGTGGGCTGGTGAGACTGGCGGAGCTCAGGGGGCTGGCAGGGCTGTTGGAGCTGTACGTCCCCGAGGGGCCGATGGCCACTGCAGAGAAAAGCAGATATAAGTGCGTGCACTGGGGCCTCCGTCTCCCTGATCAGGCGCTGCCGTCTGCCTCATGGCCACGCCGGCACCAGGGATGCCCCGAGCTGCGGCGCACCAGGGTTAGTGCTGTGCAAGGGCAGGGACGGACCCTGCTCACCTCTGTGCTTGGCAGTGTCCGTGCCACGGGATGGGTTGTTCTTCCTCAGCCCCTCCATCACATCCTGGATCCGCCAGATCTCCTTCTGGATCTGCCGGTTGAGCATTTCATTCTGGAGAGGAGAAGAGACAGCGGTCAGAGGGGCTTTTTTTGCCCTGCTGCAGCCCAGCCCTGAGCTGTGGGACCCATGGGGGTTCAGCTGAGGCAGACACAGCCCGGGGGGGTCTGAGCCATCATGCCCACGACTCATCTGCCAGAAGCCATCGTTCCACTCCCCTGGGCACCCACCATGGGCTGGGGGGAGCTGATGGAGCCCCAGGCCCTGCTGCAGCCCAGCCCTGAGCTGTGGGACCCATGGGGGTTCAGCTGAGGCAGACACAGCCCGGGGGGGTCTGAGCCATCATGCCCACGACTCATCTGCCAGAAGCCATCGTTCCACTCCCCTGGGCACCCACCATGGGCTGGGGGGAGCTGATGGAGCCCCAGCAGCATGGAGGGCTCACGGCTGGAGCCCCTCGATGGCACCCAGGGG
>NW_010537273.1:1274-1865 GCF_000687285.1 Phaethon lepturus | reverse complement strand
GCCCCTGAGGATGGCGGGGGGACCCTGGGGCCGGCCAGGTCCCGCTCACCTGGATGTCCAGGTTCAGCTGCTCCCAGAGGTCGTCGTGCAGGGCGGACACCTCGCTCTCCAGGCTCTCGTACTCGGCGGTGCTGTTTGCCAAGGCCTGGGGGGAAAGGTGGGTGGGTTAGGCGGTCTTTGGCGGGTCTCTCCCCCGGCTGGCAGTAGCCCTGGCCAGCATGGTGTGAGAGCACCCCGAGAAAAGCACAAGGATGCTGCACCCAACACGACCCCCGCAAGCTGGGGAGGGGGCTGCAGGTGCAGGGGTACCAGCTCTGCCGTCCCCCAGCCCGCGGGAGTGCCCGATGCCGACAGCACACCAGGCACGGCAGTGCGGGGCAGCCAGACACTGAAGCAGGAGCTGAGCTGGCTCTGGGCACGTGCGCCAGCTCGGCACCTCGAGGGTTAATTTGCTTTGTCCCCAGTGCAGGACTTTGGCTCATCTGGGACCCCAGCCAGTCGAGGGGATTTCCCTTCTTTTTTTTTCTTCCAGGAAGGGAGAGAAAAGGGATCGCGGCGGGTGGGGGAGGCAGGCCCCTGGTGGCCGCTCCG
>NW_010537273.1:389-1220 GCF_000687285.1 Phaethon lepturus | reverse complement strand
CCGCTCGGGCCGGGCAGCGTGGCGGAGGGGCAGCCCGTTACCGTGCTGGCCTGCGACAGCTCCACGCGGATGTTGATGAGCTGGTTCTGGAGCGATTCCTTCTTGTGCAGCAGTTTCTCTGGGTAGGCGGGCTGGCTCCCAAACATCTCCAGCTCCTGGTGCGTCCCCATCAGGGCACTCTCCAGGCTTTCCTGGGAATAACAGGCGGGCCGGGCAGCGTGGCGGAGGGGCAGCCCGTTACCGTGCTGGCCTGCGACAGCTCCACGCGGATGTTGATGAGCTGGTTCTGGAGCGATTCCTTCTTGTGCAGCAGTTTCTCTGGGTAGGCGGGCTGGCTCCCAAACATCTCCAGCTCCTGGTGCGTCCCCATCAGGGCACTCTCCAGGCTTTCCTGGGAATAACAGGAGGGAGATGCGTGGCGGCCGTGAGAGCCTGGCTGGTGCAGGACTTGCATTCTCTCTCCTCCCCAGGCCGTTAACATGCGGGGAGTCCCGGGACAACGGCATGGCCAGGGCATCTCCCCCAGCTCAGAAATGTCCCCGCTGAGCTGTCCCCAAACAGCAGGACATGTCGCTTCCCCGCCGCGAAGGTGCTGCCTGGGCACGGCCGTGGCCTTGCAGCCAGGCTCACCCCCGGGCGCGGGAGCTGCCGGCACGTACCTTCTCTGCTCGGAGCTGCTGCACCAGCCTCTCCTGCTCCCGCAGCACCTTGTTCTGCTCACAGAGCTTCCCCAGCAGCTTCTGTCCCCCGGCGGGAAAGAGAAAGGGAGGATGAGATGGGGTGTGTGGGGTGCTCCCATGCCAACGGGTCCCCCCCCAGCCCGGGGAGGCC
>NW_010537273.1:0-326 GCF_000687285.1 Phaethon lepturus | reverse complement strand
CTGCTCTCATTGCAGCGACCGCAGCCCTGGCCAGGGTGACATGGGCCAAATCTGGACGCGGGGCAAGACCGAGCAACTAAGCTCAGGGGAGGATTTAGCCCCCCGGGGGGCACACGCCGCACGGGGCAGCAGCAGGTGCCACCGCAGCTGTGCGGGAGCCCCGCTCTCTCTGTGGGGGACAGGGACAAGGGCACGGGGCAGAGGGGGGACGCGCAGGACAGACGCTTGCTCTTACGTCGGTGTCTTGCTCGCTTATCTTGTAGGCGCGCAGAGTCTCCCTGTAGGCCTCCGGGAAGGGCGTCACCTGCAAGCAGACGTGGGGTGAG
>NW_010537272.1:0-827 GCF_000687285.1 Phaethon lepturus | reverse complement strand
CTGCCTGGGCAGCACTGGCACCCACCGCTGCCTCTGCGCCCCACCCTTCACAGGTGGGCACCCGTGGGTGCTTGCGGGCGCCGTGCGTGGGGGCTGCATGCCTGGTGGCTTTGTCCCATGCCCTGATGGGTGCCACCATGCCGGGTGCTTTGGTGGGTGCCGCCATGCCAGACAGCCCATGGTGGCCATGTCCTGATGGGTGCCACCACACTGGGTGCCAGTGGTGGTGTCCTGGTGGGTGCCACCACCCCAGGTTCCCTGATGGGTGCCACCATGCTGGGAGACCTGATGGGTGCCACCACGTGGAGCACCAGGTGATGGCCATGCCCTGGTGGGTGCCACCACACCAAGTTCTCTAATGGGTGCCACCACGCTGGCTGACTTGATGGGTGCCACCACACTGGGTGTCCCCATAGTGATCATGCCCTCATGGGTGCCACCACAATGGGTTATCTAATGGGTGCCACCACGCTGGGTATCCCCAAGTGGCCATGCCCTCATGGGTGCCACCACACTGGGTGACTTGATGGGTGCCACCACACTGGGTGTCCCCATAGTGATCATGCCCTCATGGGTGCCACCACAATGGGTTATCTAATGGGTGCCACCACGCTGGGTATCCCCAAGTGGCCATGCCCTCATGGGTGCCACCACACTGGGTGACTTGATGGGTGCCACCACACTGGGTGTCCCCATAGTGATCATGCCCTCATGGGTGCCACCACAATGGGTTATCTAATGGGTGCCACCACGCTGGGTATCCCCAAGTGGCCATGCCCTCATGGGTGCCACCACACTGGGTGACTTGATGGGTGCCACCACACTGG
>NW_010537271.1:6739-8181 GCF_000687285.1 Phaethon lepturus | reverse complement strand
TGGAGAGAGTGATCAAGCATTGGAACAGGCTTATCAGGGAGGTTGTGTGAGTCACCATCACTGGAAGTGTTCAAAAAACGTGTAGATGTGGCACTTCGGGACATGGTTTAGTGGGCATGGTGGTGTTGGATTGATGGTTGGACTTGATGATCTTGAAGGTCTTTTCCAACCTTAATGATTCTGTGGTTCTGTGATTCACAAACTGGTTAGTAGTGATTAGGTTTTGGGTGTTGTGGTGGGGTTTTTTTGTCCCCATTCTTACTAATATATTGTAGACTGACTTTCTGGATAATACAGACTGAAGAACTTCTCTAAAGAAAATATCCACCAAGTTGTGTTATAATTTGTTGTTTCTTCTAGGCAGATATCTAATCCTGATTTAAAGAAATCCATAATGATAGAGAACTCGCCCTTTTCCTGAATAAACTTGTCCAAAGGTTAATTTCAAAAAACAAAAAAACAAACACTAACAAAAAATTGCATGCCTGATGTCTTGCCTCATTTCATTTAACTTCAGATACCAGCCTTGGAATTTCTCCTTGCCACTTCTGAATGCCGGAGTTGTGTAGCGTCAGAAATGTCTTCACTCTGAGGTATGTATGCACAATGCTCAGGTCATGTCTTAATCATTTCTTCAAGCAAATAATGGATTGAACTACCCCAAAAGTTTATTGTGGTTGGTTTCTTGGTTTTTTTAGCTTTTATAGTGCTTTCCAAAGTATTTACACACTACTCTTTTCTCATGTTTCTTCTTAAAGGGAAATTCTAGATCTCTCTTACTTAGGGTTTTTAACACCACTATTTAGAGGTGAAATAATTCCCTTTTTCTTTCTGCATAAATCAGGAAACTTGCAAAAGAGTCCCGATTCCAGAGTCCCCTGCACTCCCAGTGTCTCAGATTGCCAGAACATGTGAACATAATCCCTTACATAAGTGACAGCCAAGCAACAACATGAGGTTGATTTGTGGAAAATATAAAGTGCCAGAGACATCCTCCATGTCAGAAAACATTTTGTGTACAACATAGCATACAAGAATCAAAGAAAGCAAAACAATAGTATTACATGAAACAAAGGTAAGATTTGACATTCAGACCCTTCAAAAAACAGCTTACCATATTGCTATAGAAGAAAAACTGCGATATGGAATCTACATCTATCTATCATAAACTTGTTTGGAAGTAATATTCTTTGGAAAACAAACCATAAATACCCTCGCTTAGGATTTTTTTTTGTTTTGAGACATGAAAACGAGAATATTCTTTCTCTAACACAGCCTAGTATTAGCAATGATTGCCTTACTTTGTTATGTGCTCTGAGTTTTATGTGACAATGTAGCACTGTAAGAGAAGATGAGGTTCAAGACCACCTGAACATTCACAAGTCTATGGAACCTGACGAGATGCATCCCAGAGTCCTGAGGGAATTGGCTGATGTAGTTGC
>NW_010537271.1:5910-6708 GCF_000687285.1 Phaethon lepturus | reverse complement strand
CAGAGTCCGGAGGGATTGGGCTGATGTGGTTGCAAAGCCACTGTCCATGATATTTGGAAAGTCCTGGCAGTCAGGTGAAGTCCCTGGAGTCTGGTAAAAGGGAAACGTTGCACCCATTTTTAAAAAGGGTCAAGAGGAGGACCTGGGAACTACCAACATGTCAGCCTCACCTCTGTGCCTGGGAAGATCATGGAACAGCACATGGAAGACAGGGAGGTGGTTCAAGACAGCCAGCATGTCTTCAGCAAGGGCAATTCCTACCTGACCAGCCTAGTGGCCTTTTATGACAGAGTGACCACATAAGCGGAAGATCATGGAACAGCACATGGAAGACAGGGAGGTGGTTCAAGACAGCCAGCATGTCTTCAGCAAGGGCAATTCCTACCTGACCAGCCTAGTGGCCTTTTATGACAGAGTGACCACATAAGCGGACAAGGAAAGAGCTACGGATGTTGTCTATCTGGACTTCTGTAAGGCTTTGACATGGTCCCCCATAACATCCTTCTCTGTAAATTGGAGAGAGATGGTTTTGATGGATGTGCTACTCAGTGGATGAGGAATTGGTTGGGTGGTTGCATCCAGAAGGTAGTGGTCAATGGCTCAATGTCCAGATGGAGATCGGTGATGAGTGGTGTCCCCCAGGGGTCCGTACTGGGACCAGTACTGTTCAATCTCTTCATCAATGACATAGACAGTGGGATTGAGTGCACCCTCAGCAAGTTTGCAGATGACACCAAGCTGAGTGGTGTGGCTGATACACCTGAGGGACAGGATGCCATCCAGAGGGATCTGGACAAG
>NW_010537271.1:0-5799 GCF_000687285.1 Phaethon lepturus | reverse complement strand
GGCCCTGCCCCTGGCTCGGGGCAAGCCCCATTATCAGTACAGGCTGGGGGATGAAGGGATGGAGAGCAGCCTTGCCAAGAAGAACTCGGGGGTACTGATGGGCAAAAAGCTGGACATGAGCCGGCAATGTGCCAAACGTATCCTGGGCTGCATCCAAAGCAGCGTGGCCAGCAGGTCGAGGGAGGTGATTCTGCCCCTCTACTCTGCTCTGATGAGACCCCACCTGGAGTCCTGCATCCAGCTCTGGAGCCCTCAGCACAAGACATGGACCTGTTGGAGAGGGTCCAGAGGAGGGCCACAGAAATGAAAAACACCTTTCCTCTGAGGAGAGACTGAGAGAGTTGGGGTTGTTCAGCCTGGAGGAGAGAAGGCTCCAGGGAGACCTTATTGCAGCCTTCCAGCACTTCAAGGGGATTTCTAAGAAAGATGGGGAGAGACCTGTTAGCAGGGCCTGTTGCAATAGGACAAGGGGTCATGGTTTCAAACTAAAAGAGGGTACATTTAGACTAGAGATAAGGAAGACATTTTTGACAATGAGGGTGGTGAAACACTGACACAGGTTGTCCAGAGAGGTGGTAGATGCCCCATCCCTGGAAACGTTCAAAGTCCAGTTGGACAGGGCTCTGAGCAACCTGACTGAGTTGAAGATGTCCCTGCTCACTGCAGGAGGATTGGACTAGACGACCTCTAAAGGTCCCTTCCAACCCAAACTGTTCTGATTCTGTGATTTCAGCTGATAGATTGCTTCAGCAAAGGTGTGATTGTCCTGACAAATAAGAATCATAGAGCATTAATGTGGACTATTAGTACAAAACCTCTCTCCAGTTGTAACTTGGTTCCTTCTTTTTATGTTGTCCTGGTTTCAGCCAGGATAGAGCTGGTTTTCTTCACAGAAGCCAGTGTGAGGCTGTTTTTTGGATCTGCGATAAGAAAATGTTGATAATGTGCTGATGTTTTGAGTCATTGCTAAGTAGTCAAGGACAGTCCAGCTTCTCCTGCTGACCTGCTAGGAAGAAGGCTGGGGGTGCATGGGAAGTTGGGAGGGGACACAGCCAGGACAGCTGACCCAGGCTGGCCAAAGAGATATTCCCTACCATACGACGTCGTGCCCAGTACATAAACGGGAGTTGGCCGGGGGGCAGGAATTGCTGCTCAGGGACGGGCTATTGATCACTGGATGGTGAGCAATTGCTGTATTGGGCATCACTTGTTCTTGTACATTCCTGTGTCAGTATTATTATTGTTGTTATCATTGTTGCTTCCTTCTCTCTTGATGCCCTATTAAGCTGTTTTTATCTCAACCCACAAGTTTTTTTCCCAATTCTCTCCCCTGTCCCACTGGGGGAGGGAGGAGTGAGTGTGCGGCTGCGTGGGGCTTAGTTGCCGGCTGGGGCTAAACCACGACATATGTGCACGTCAGATACTGCCCAAGGAGCTTTAGGGGTTTTTGTGAGTACAGAAAGTATCATCTGTGATTGTTACAGATGCTTGCAGTGAGATGCCTGATGTCAGATTCATTTTGCCTGATTTCAAGTGTTTGTAATGCGGGTCCATCTGAGCTAGTCACACAGGGATCACTTTGTAGTCAATGGAAGAATTTAGCATACTTATAGTGCATCTAACTCATTTAAGTTGTTTACTGCAAGGTAAGTGCTGATACCTCTCCACTGATTTAAATTTTTTAATGTGGCCAGATGCTATGACTGGTTATTATAAATTTGTGACAATGTACATGGGGGTCATATCTTCCTCGTCTTCTCATTTAGCTGCTTATTAACTTAGGAAACCAAACCCAAATGAACTATTACCTCCTTCTCCTAGAGTGCTTTGTCACTACAGACATCACACTTCCTCCTTGCCGGCTCTCTGGCTTGGGTACTCCAGGTCAGAGTCACACTGGTATGACTCTACTACTTCTTGATGAGCCTGAGGACATTTGCTGTTGTCACAGCAGCTGCTGTCTTCCTTGCCACCTGTGTCTAGGTATTGTGACAAACCAGTTAAGCCATTTCTGACCTGACTGTGTTGCGAAGGTCACTTTCTCAAGCTAGAGGTGTGGAAAACAAAATGCTACTCTTCACAACTGTTGAAAGTACACAGATTGGCCAAGAATAGGTGGGTATAATAACGTGTCACCCTGCTTTCCCCTGAAATAGCCTTTAGAGTTAACATCTGGCTTTTGTCATGCCAAACCTTGCTATAAAAGCTGAATTTTATATCTGTGCCATGGAACTTAGAAGTCTTTGTTTGCTGGAAACACAAAAAATGGGATTAAGTTTGGTTTCTTTGGAGTGGCAGACGCTGGTTCCTCCCTGGCCTGTGTGAGCATTTTTCCTCCCCCTTACTACCTAAATAATACATAAAATACGTGTCAGCCAAACAAGGCATTTCACTAAGTGCCTTTGGTCTGGGTAGTTGTAATGGCTGCAGACTAAGATACCCCACAAATAAAACTGTTCTTCGGCCAGGGAAGACTGAGTGATAAAGGTCACTAAATGCTTCCCTGCTGGAGTGTGAAATCAGTGAAAATTTTAATCTGGTATGATCTGGTAATTTGTCAAGTTTAGAAGAGACCATGTGAGCTAGGGATGTAGAACACAGCATTGAGATGAGAAAAGACAAAATAAACCATGGACTCAGAAACCAAGAGCCACCGCTCCCAGGATTGAAACAAAGAAGAAGAGTGAGGCTGAACCACCTGTACAGTTCAAAGATACCTATTTGGGTTTTCCCTCCATCATCATACTTGGTTTTTATGCCTTCTGCTAACTCATGTCTTTAAGATCAGTTAAGCATGATGGACTAAAATCACTGATGGATGTTTTGCTGATTGCCTGCTTTCCTCTGCTTGCTGGATAGGCTGGGATTTACAAGCCACAGGAGGTTCCCAGGGGATGTAAAGACTGTGAGGAGTTTTTTGAAAAGTGTTTAAAATAGGGTAAATTCTTAGTTCACCAGTGGGATCTATTCCAGCTGACCCATGAAAAGCACAGGTTACCAATGAAGCAATAAAAAAATTACTCTTCCAAAGCTGATGCCACACATTGAAATGGAGATGTCCAGATAGTAGCTGCATTACGTGAACCAGAATTGGGTACTGCCTTTGAGATACCTGTCATCTATTGAAATTTGGTGGAAACTGTGAAATTGCTGAGTTGAAAAGTTATTAAACAATCAGACTGACCCACACAAGTGCGTACATAGAGCAGGACAGCAAAACCTTTGCTTGTAGTTTCTTAATGTTAAAGCTAAGCCAAGCAGCAAAGCATGATGTTACACACTGCAAGCCATTAGGGTGGTGGAAGCTGATGACAAAGTTTAATGCAAAAATATCCTAAAAATAAAAAAGACTCATAACTTCAACACTAGGAAAGATTTTACTCGTGATAAAATGACTCTTCTCTATTAATTTTTAAGTTCTTTGGGGATCAATTTTAGTCTGTTTTTTTCCTAAGAAATCAGATTGTGAATTTCTCAGTCTCTGTATATGTGAATGCCAATCTGTTATCCCCAAATAACATTTGAACTACTTAGCCAACTTCAACAAAGTTAACAGAGACATAGAAATCCCAAATAAAATTAAGTTCTTGTGACTTATGAAACTAGGCCGCCAGGCTGAGGGCAGACCCTTCTTAAGTGATTTATCTGAGAGAAGTTCTGCATCAATATTAGCCCCCAGAGACTTAGCATGGGGGAGAGAAAAAAACCTTATAAATATTCCAGCTGCCAAGAAAACTTCAAATAGACCTTGAAATGAGCCATGAGACATACATTTCATATGGGCTTATAAGTTCCAGCACACACAGAGGTGTTTCTGCTTTGTTGTTGTTGCTGTTCATAGAGGACACAGGTATTGTGTCTGACTTATTGGATGTGGGCACAGAAGCTGATTCCAAGACATCTGATGAGCTGAGTTTGGGGTAAGTTTTCTCCTTACTTAACTCTATCTATTTCTTGCACTATACATTTCAATTGCTGGTTCATACTCTGCTTAATTCTGTTGTTAGAAGTACCATATAATTTTGTTTACTGTGACATGAAAGTAATAACATCTCATAGGAGATTCATTTACACTTAATTTTTCTGTTAATGGTCTAGCTTCAGCACTACACAGTTAAGCAGGGTCCTTGAGGAGATTAGTTTTACATTAAGGGGTTTATTTGGAAGTAGGATGAAAACTGATAGTCTGAGACATTCTGTGGATCTGCTAATCCGTTGCCTATGAAAATTAGCAAAAAACCTCCCATTATCTTCACTGGCCTTGGATTGGGCCCTCAGAGAATGATATACACAGTACGAGCCTGTTTTTTGTCTGTTTATTATTAGATATTTAGCCAAGATGCACTTTTTGGCAGCTCCCAAACTAAATGACCAGACATCATAAGCTCTTTACATAATTTTTTCTTATAAATTGAAAATATCACAGTAGAGCTGTCCACCCACTTCCTGACCTGCTAGTGTAAAAAAAAAAGAACAGCACATGCCACATTAAAGCCTGTGCATTTTCAATAGCAGCTTTTAAAAAGACAGTTCAATGTGCCAGCTCTTATGACATTGCTTCCATAAAATTTTTCTATTGTATGAACAGGGAAATGTTTGGTAAATTGGATATAACACTGTGTGACAACAGCTAGCATACTACGATTTTATATAATAATGCTAACATATTACCATTACGGAGTATGTTCATTGAAATGCATCTAAATTTCTTTTCAAGACTATTTAATTCAGTATCATGTAATTTGGTTTGGCAATAAAAGCACAGAGAGATTATTAATGTTTACATGTTATTGTTTGACAATGAAAGAGACATGAACCTCCTTTTCGAACAGTTCCAGATTTAATTTGCATGTTGAAATGCTTTTCTGGGATTACAGCAATGCAAATGACCTTGCAAATGTCCGCGACTAGAATGGCAGTAAATGTATTACTGAGGAAAGTAGCTAAAAGGGGAAGCACTTACTGGAAATAAAATTTATAAGTTTTGTTATTTGAGTCATTCCAAGGTCTCTGCACTAATATTTTAATATGTTTGCTAAAGTTAATTCACTATTCACTATTATTTTATAATGTCACCTATCAGCCAGAAGTCATTATAATCCCCACCAAATTATTTATCTTTTATGTTACCATGTTTTGAAAAGATGCCCAAGTACTTCACTGGAAATTATCATACTAGAAAAGATTGTGGTGATATACCCATTACTGACCTATGCAAATCTTGCTTTATGAAACACTTTTAAAATGTTAACTACACCAAAAGGACACAAAACCTGATTGTGAACAAATTCCCTTAAAAAACTGTGTCTGCATTCAGGAACACATGATTGCATTTTATATTATCAGTCATGATTTTTCTTTTTGAAACTACCGAAAATAATTAGTCCTATTTGACGGCAAGCACAATTTTGCTGAAAATTACAGTTAAAAAACATGTTATTTGGACAGGACTTAAGAATGGAAACAAATTAAATGGAATGGAAATGGAAAAGAATGGAAACAATTAATAGATAAAGGCTTAATTTTTTTTGATTGAAAAGTTTCATGAAAACTCTAATCTGCTTACAGAGATAAATGCAATAGTTTTCCTTTTTCTTTTTTCTAGTCATCTGAAGAGAGATGTTATACAGTAAGCAATTATTCCAAAGGAAGAGAGTAGCAAAAGTAAGGATCAGTCACCCAAAATGGTGGGTATTTATTCAAGTACTTTACTCCCAAATTATTGTTCTCCATGAGTAAAACAATGCTTCATTAGAAAATTCTACATCTACATCTACAAGAAAGGCCGGAAGGAGGATC
>NW_010537270.1:0-5045 GCF_000687285.1 Phaethon lepturus | reverse complement strand
TCCTGCAGATGCCCTGTGAGCACTCTCAAGTGCTCGATTAACTCGATTAATTATACAACTTGATTAATTATACAACTGTTCTAATTATTAGACAGTTCTATAAATGACATGTGTGTCCTGTACTGTCAATTAATAAATTTTGTATTTCTAGATGATGCTTTTTATACATATTTTAATTCATATTTTCTGATTCTGTAACTGGAATTAGAAGAAACCGAGTTATTTAAAACCTCACTGTACAACCTTTGTCTATGGCCTCAGTATTTCGAAGAACTGTATGGACCTCAACATGCTTCAAAACAGACCTGCACAGTACAGAGAAGCTTGTAGGGCCCAGACCACTGAAGAGCAGGGCCTTTTGCATACCTTTTCGTGACTACTGCAGCATTCAGACCGATGCCACGACAATGCAGATGCAAAGGATTATCAAGCACACGCTTTTCATACTAAGCATTTATTTCCCAGACACTCTCATCCTAGCCCATAAATCCAAATTGAAAAAAGTGACAAAACATTTAAATCACTCTACATCCCCAAATTCTGTGAACAAAAAATGTAAAATAAAGACTTATGCACACTGCTTGCCATGCTTCTGACCTCAGGGAACCCTAAGGAGTAATTAACCACTCCATGCAACCAGTCATACATTGAAATGCCAATTTTAGACAGCAGCAGTCACAGAAGGGAGAACAACATTTTTCACCCTCACCCTTTCACTCTCCATCATTAGCACTAGAGTAGCTGGTGGCGGAGACCTGGCAGCTTTATCACCCAAGCTGCCAGAATTTACAAAGACTTCTTTAAATTCACGGCAGTGCCTGTACAGTCTTATAACTCCTGCAGCTCCTGGGTGAAAAGGGAAATTAAATGGACCTGTGAAAACTGAAATGTCCTGATGAGTTACCATCTTGCACTTTACATAACAGCTCCAGAGACATTTGCAGGGAAACAAAAAAACACTCAAAGCCTCAGCCCACATTAGAAGTATAATTCCTGTAGGTTTTCTTCCAGGAAGGTAAGCAGTTATTGCCACTTTCTTACTTCTGTCTTATATATGCCATTAAGCAGTGCATGGCTGTTTCAGTGGGAACGAAGCCAAGAGCGTGCGTGCAGCAGCATATCCAGACTGGCTTGAAATCCAGCTCCCCCATCTTCCTCTCGCCTGTTTAACACAGCAACTGGGAACATTCAGAGTTATTTTCCTGCATTGTGTCTCCTCCAGTCATTTATACCAGGCCACAGCTGAACACTTCCAAACTACACACTTCTGTTTCCAAGCTTTATATTGACTGCTACAAGCATGACTGCCCAACACACGTACAGAAGAGTGAAGAATCACACAAATGTACTTATACACTGTTCTCTTCCAACCCAGGACCTTCTTCTGTGCCCCTCGTACCATCCCTTTGCAGCTGGAGGGCAGTAAGGAGATGGCATGTCTGCTTTTGAGCACACCAGGCCTGTCAGATATCCTGCATGGCTACTATGAGTCAGGCTGCAGTTATCAGTCAGACAGTAACCAGCATACGATAGCAAAATTACACGGCGATCTTCCCAAATGTAGTGTACTAATTTAAAAGACCGATCTGGACCACCACAAATCAAGCTGATGCAGCTCAACAGGGCTGAATAATAAACCCACGTCCATCATTTTTTATACAGGCATTACCACAGACATGTAGTGATGGCATGCTCAGAAGAAATCGATAGCCTACGGGATTAATACTCACACCTATGCAAATCTGACACTCTCTTAAATGACTTGCAGTATAAATCATTTCCTAAGATGTCAGATCTCTGGCTAGTGCCAGCCTATAGCAAGTAAAGTCTTACCCACAAACCCATTTCTAAAAATGCCACTGATTTAGAGGAAATATCATCCATCTCGACAACTACACTAATACTGGCTTTTCTTTGAATACTGGATCCTCACTAGGAAGAGAGGGTGAAATCTCTCAGTCCATATCACATGGACAAAGTCCATGTAATAAGTTCTGAAATCCAGATCTACCATTGCTAAAGTTCTCAGGGAATTCTGTGGTCTGCTTTTTATCTTGTTCATTGTATACAAAGGAGTAAAATCTTTCAGAAGTGGTGCCAAGACTATAACAATACTTTGACAGTTTAAAACACACCAATTTTACTTGGATGGGTGGAAGCCACAGGGCAACAAGAGTTTGCAGAGGCAATAGAAAGAACCTTGGTGACTTACAAAGAACATGGTTCTGATTTTAGCTGGCAGTAGATGGTGCCTGTACCTTGAGCTGAGGTAGGGTTTAGCATTTTAGCATGGAAATAAGGTGGAGAAAACTGTAGTTGAAAATAAATCTGCAGTGGAAGCATTTAAAGTACTATTAGGATCAAATCCTCCTGGTGACTTGACAGAAGAACTGGCTCCCATAAATGACTTTGTAGGCTTTGTCCTACCCCTCTTGCAATGTGAGACTCGCCAAGTGACAGCCTGGAATTTACCGGAAGTGTACTATTCCATAAATGAAAGAAATCAAAGATTGAGTGATTCCTCAGGGCTTGACAGTAAAAGCTATGTAATACCACTGTACAGCAGGGGCTCTGAAGAGTATAGAAATGAAACTTCAGTGCAGGGAAACACTTTTTTTTCCATCTTTTTTTTACTTTTTCCTTTTTTTTTTTTTAATAATATGGTCCATAGTCTCCAGAGAGGTCTGCAAAGAAACTTAATTTCAAAAGAGCAGAAGTGAGTAACAGTATGTGAACACAAGCAGCCCATCAAAGAAAAATGTGCCAAAGAAAAAAGTCAGACAGCTTGACAGCCTGTGATTTTCAGTCCCCAAAGCAACTCTAAAGCAACCAAAAGAACTCATTCTTTCCATCAGGATGTTACCGCATTAAATAAACCACACATAATGTGTTGATGCAATTCAGCTCTACTTGTCTCCATCATAACTGTAAACCTGCAGAAAACAAATGCTGACCCACAAACATACCTTAATATCATGACAATTCCCCAAATCTTCTCCAAAGGGAATGGTTGGTTACTGTACACCACGAATGGAATCTAACCTGAACGGATTGTACCAACTCCTTCTTCTAAACCAATGTATTATGTAACTCTCAATTAATGAATTATGACAGCATAGTTGACAATAATCTTACTGTAAAGTTTTTTTCAGCTTTGTGGGTAAGCTGTATTAGCAACAGACCCAGCAAGAAAGGTATTTGTTGTTCTGCTGTTCTCCCCTGGGGAGGCTCAAAGCCTCTTTCTGAAGGGGAAGGAAAAATCCTTCAGAGAAGGTGATGGAGAGGAGAAACTTGGTGCCGTTAACTTGGTCCCAGGCTTGGATATTTGGTATTTAAGCTTTAAGTTATACTTCGAAAAGACAGACGTTAATTGTTTTGAATCACGCAGGCTGCAAGGGACCTCAGGAGGTCTCTAGTCCAACTCCTGCTCAAAGCAGGGTCAAACATGAAGCCAGAGCAGGTTGCTCAGCATTTTAACCAGCTTAGGCTTGACACCCTACAAGGACAGAGACTGCACAACTCTGCAGACAACGTACTCTAGTTCCCGACTATCCTCACTGTGAAAAAGCTTTTCCTTAAACTTCTCTGAATCTTTCTTATTTCAACTTATGCCTGTTGTCTCTCATCCACCCACCATGCACCACTGGGAAGAGCCTGGCTCCTTTTCCTTCATGACTTCCTCATGAAGTCTGGGTGGCTACTCTTATATCCCGTCAAAGCTGTCTCTTCTGTGGGCTGAGCCAGCCTTGGTCTCTCCACTCCTCCCCAGGGAAAGGGCTTCAGCCCTGACCATCTTGGTGACTGCTGCTGAACTCACTCCACTTTATCAAATCTTTCTTGTACCGGGAGACAAGCACCAGTCTGGAAGGTGAAGTCTTAAATTTTTTTAAATTATTTATTTTATTATTATTATTAAAATTTAAAGATATTTTCTCAAAATCCAACAAGGCTTTGCCAAGAACTGGCCATCGTGAAAAAGAAGTCAGTAGATTATTGACATCAGTTAGGATGTCATGTTATTCTACTGTTGAAACTGCATCCTCCCTTCAGAAACTCGCAACGGCCAGTTAGTTCTGGGGGTAGTTTCACGTTAAGTCTTAACAGTAAATTAAAGGCATCGAAGAGTTATCATAGTTTAATCCTTTATAAATCAGTGACAAGGACCCTTACTCATTCATACTTGATAATGACTTCAAATCAAAACTCAATCCCCAGCTGGAATAGTTGTTTCTTCACTTGCAAGCATCTGCACTATCAGATAATCTATCACCCCACTCTCAGAAAGAGTCACAAACGTTTTAATTCATGTTTTCAGAAAAAAAATGTGATCTCTTTGCTCAGATACAAAGTACAAAGAGAGAAGTTCAGACACTTTGGTTTTACCTTTTTCATTTCCACAAAGTGACAAGAAGTTGCTGGTGGATGCAAAAGGTAGCTATTAATTCTGAAACCAGAAAATAACAGGCTTTTCAAAATCTATACTTTAATATAAATTTAATGCCAAATATCACTATTCTTACCCTTTCTACCAAAGTTGGAAATTCCTTTTAAAATATGCTTAAAGAAGTATTCGGAGGTGTTCAGCCACAGTTGACAAATAGGTGAGAACAGTAATAAAACTGCTTCAAAGCAGTATTTCTCGAAGGTAAATTAGCAGCAACCTTTAAGAATTACTGTTGAAAAGGGGCACCTCCTCGTATATTGCTGACAGCACCAGCTCACATTTTTTTTGACAGCTCCAGCTCACACCGATTTCAGCAGGATTTGTGGATGTGCAACACCTGTCAGATCAGTCCCTATGCTAATAAACGAATGCAGCACGTTTCCATTAAAAAAAAAAAAAACATAAAACAAAAAACAATTTGGACATAAATCTATCGGCCAAGGGAGGAGTACAAGAAGCCGCCGAGGTTGTACCCTACTGCTGCCATTTCCTGCAACAACAACACAGGCTCGCCCCGCGGGGGTGGAAGATGAGTGTACCAAATCCCATGATTTTGAAAGAAAAATTAATTCATCACAAGGTTATTCGCAGGCCGCACTCA
>NW_010537269.1:44125-71781 GCF_000687285.1 Phaethon lepturus | reverse complement strand
CGTGGCCAGATTGAGTTCTAGCTGGGCTTTCTAATCCACAGAAACTCAGTTTAAATATGAAAAACCCATTAACTATTGAATAATGATGCGGGCTATAGAGAAAAGAGTCAGGATTAGATTTCCTATTTCTTTTATGTTACTGGATTGGCATACAAAACCGAAATCCATAGTGTTAAGAGTACCATACCTCCCCTTTGTAATAACATTTATACTGTGGGCAAAGTTTAATAAATCCTTTGATTCTCTTCACCTCAGGATGCCCTGTATTTGTGATTATTTAAGCCCTAAATAATGTGCAATCTTTGCACAGACTAAACTGTAGTACCATTGTTTTGTCCCTAGAAGAGTTTCTTACTTGCCTTGCACTTGTCTTCTGATACGTCCAAATCGGACAGGAGCGTTGTTATTTGCAAAGGAAAAGCCCATGATCAATCTGAGACTGGGTCTGACAAGCCAGGAATACCAGTTTGCTTTAACACGCAAGGCTCTGCAGTGAAATGAAAGGTTACAGTACCCATGATTACCGCACCTCGGGTACCTGCAGATCGGTCATTGCTTCCTCTACGTGGGATCTTGCAGTAAAAAGTATTACCAAAATGTTTGGAAAGGAATTCAGCAAAGAAATGGCTGAGTCTTGTTAACCCTCCCGCTTTCACATCTTTATTGACTGTACCCATCGCTTTTTGTGCAAAGAAATTCTGCTGGTTCTGTAGAGAAACTGTTCATTTCAGAGCATAATGAGTTGATCTGGAATTAGCAGCACCGTTCCTTAACCCGGGAGATGTGATGAAATGCCAGTCTTTAAACGTTGTAATAATAAACCTTCTTTTTTGTAAAGCTAACTCCCTATTATCTATGAGCTGTAATCCAGTTTGCAGACACACTGTAAGAATCCGGGGCTGCCGTTACGTGACTACTCAGGGTCAAAGCTGTAGCAGCAGTATTCACCGTAATACCCGACCCACTATTATTTTGGATAATGAAAAGTTGATCAAAAATACATGCTATATAAAAAGCACTTTCAAACACTGTAAATAAATTACTTTAAAATAATATGCAAGCTTTAACAGGTTCAATTACAGCTTCCTAGGGTTTATTTAGAAAGGAAAAAGGCAGTAATGGTTGTGTTCGGCAACAGAAGGCTGAAGGGCTGTAGCAAAGAAATTACTGGTCAGGCAATAAGCTGTGCTGTAAACGTGATGTGAAGGCACTGCAGCAGTTTGCCGTAAATGGAATACAAACCGTAGAAGTGAACAGGCTTTCAGCTGCAGCTGAAATTAGGATTCCCATGAGCAGATCTGGCGTTATGTCTCACAGATAGGAAGCAGAAGGAAAGGGTCTTCCCCTCCTCCCAAACACACAGACAGCAGCTGACAGGCTATAACTGCACATATAACATCATACTTCCCCCACTTTTTATTCCCATCACTAAATTTATCATAAAAAGGCTGGAACCTGCACCCATTATGCATACCTGAATTAAGCAGAATAGAATCACAGAACCGTAGAACAGTTTGGGTGGGAAGGGACCTTTCAAGTTCATCTAGTCCAACCCCCTGCACTGACCAGGGACATCCCCAACCAGAGCAGGTTGCTCAGAGCCCCGTCCAGCCTGACCTGGGATGTTCCCAGGGATGGGACATCGACCACCTCACTGGGCAACCTGGGCCAGGGTTTCACCACCCTCATTGTGAAAAGTTTCCTCGTTACATCCAGTCTAAATCTGCCCTCTTTCAGTTTAAAACCATCACCCCTTGTCCTGTTGCTACAGGCCCTGCTAAAACGTCTGTCCCCATCTTTCTTACCAAGCCCCTTTAAGCCCTGGCAGCTGCAGGAAGGTCTCCCCGGAGCCTTCTCTGCTCCAGGCTGAGCCCCCCCAGCTCTCCCAGCCTGTCCTCCCAGCAGAGCTGTTCCAGCCCTCGGAGCATTGCTGGGGCCTCCTCTGGCCCCGCTCCAGCAGGTCCATGTCTCTCCTGTGCCGAGGGCTCCAGAGCTGGACGCAGCCCTGCAGGGGGGTCTCCCCAGAGCGGGGCAGAGGGGCAGAACCCCCTCCCTCGCCCTGCTGGCCACGCGGCTTTGGGTGCAGTAGAAGAAGATAATTTTAGTGTGGGCTGAGAATAGCACATTTTAAATATAAAACTTCAGAATTCTTTTCTGCTTTCTTACAAATACAGAAAATTAAAAGCAGTAGTGAACAGAGTTTTTAAAGCACCATTCTCTGCACAGAAACATCATTTTAGCACCTGCAAGTGCCAAATTATGCATGTAGGAGAAAAGTCTTTAAGCAGTTCTGTGGAGCTGAATTGAGTTTTTGGAAGAACAGGTAAGATGCCTTGAACACTCAAATCCAGCATTTATAACAGGATGAGAAGCAGAGGTGTTCACTGACACCTCTGGGGACCTCCCTAACTTCAGAGGTTGAGAACTGAATTTAAAGAGAAGATTGCAGAAGAGGGAGAAGGATTTCATTATCGTGAGTTCCTCATCTCCAGAGGGGTTGATGGCGGGAGGTCACAGAAATGGATGGCAATGGTAGCAAATAATCAGCAACAATAAAACAATGCTGCAGCAACAGACTCCTGTTAGAGGGAGACAGATGTGCCAGCGACTGCTTTGCCAAAAATAAATGTCTCTGAGACCACAGATTTGATTCCATTCAAGGCTGTAAATGCAACCACGGTTACAAATCCGAGGCCTGGGGTGACCCCACCACTGCGTATTTTCATGCCATAATCCCCATGATGTTTACACACCAGTGGGAAGACTGATGTCTACAGACAACTTACTTCATGTCCACCCAAAACCTGGCCGTCTTTTCACAGTTAGGCTTCTTTCCCGAACTCAATACCGTTTTTCGTTCAAGAAAAGCAGCACAATAAAATCCACAGAGATGCCTTCCACTGTCCACTCAGTCGAGTTTAGAGCATTGCTCACACAAGAAAAATCAAGTTATTTCATCCAGTTACTACCGTTAAGGATAAAGTAGTGTTAGAACATAATATTTTCCAGTCAAAGTTGTTCAGCAGTTGCACTTTGCAAGTGTTTACTGGCAGGTTCCCTCTTCCCCATCCAGCTTCCTTACGAAGGATGAAGCAGCACAAACACACGGAGTTTCAGAGGAGGAATGTAGCAGAAATTTGCAAAGATATTAAGGGGCCATGTCAGGCAAACTGAGAAAGCAAACACTAATATAAGAACCAGATGTAAACACAGCTATTTCAAGCTAAGGGACTTTCCAAAATATGACATAGAGAAATAGAAATCTCAGGGCACTCACAACAGACATGATTCATTTTGTTCTTTATCTAAATCCATCGGATTCTGCATACTTCCTACCCGCCCCAGCCACTCGACAACTATAAAACCTTTCTGGTAGCTCATCTGTGGAAGCAACTGGCTGACACAAAGCAATATTCTAGTGCCGCTGGCCAAACAAATGTGTAACTTCACCGCATTGCTATCGAGCTATGTTTCAAGCCTATTTCTGGCCTTCCTTCAACAGCAGCAGACCGCGGTGCAGAAGCTTATGTTCACTCCCAAGGATGAAATCTAGGAGCCTACATATTTGAAAAAAACCAAAACAAACCCAAACACAACAGTGCCCAGCATTAGCTACATGCTGGGGACCCACTATAACAAGTAACAAAAACGTGATGAGGCAAGAATTAAACCCAAGCTGGTGGGAAATTCCTGCCAGGAAGGAGTTTTGCAGCTTAAGGATTCTACATCTTGAAATACCAAATAATGAAGTAGCTTCTGCCAAACAATGTTACTTCTTATAGGGAAACTCTATGTCCAAAAGCAAAAAGCTAACAATGGCTTTCCAAATACGAGGCTTTTTCTGGAGAGAAGCATGTGGGAGGATACAAACTCAGAACAAAAAGTGACCTTTTAAAGACAAGGGGGACAAACAGCATCACCACACTTGCATCACTGGAACACACAATTTTTCCTACAGTGGTAGTTTCCAAAGGATATTTTATTGCCAGGGAATTCGACTTCAGTTTTCCAAACAAATTTAGATTACTCTTCAATGCCTTGTTAGCCATCTGGCAATACAGCTTCTGCTTTTCCCTCCTTCTGGACATGTGTGGGAGATAAGTAATTTACTACCTAAACATGGGACTGCACCATTCTGCATGGTACTTCCAGGCAACAATGACTATCGGCTTCACTGGGGCTTTGCCACGGCACCACAAAGCAGCATTCACCGGCAGACGGGTGAGAAGGGCTAGAAGGAGCACATTCGAGTTGCGTCTGCTGAAGCCATCTGCGATTGCCCAGGCACAATTCACCTATTCTCTACGGGAGACGGCTGTAGCAACACGACACAGCCATTAAGGGCTACGCAGACATCTACTGCTGGATGCAGGCATTTTAATCGAACAGATCAGATTTTTGGGAGGATGTCTTCAATCACATCAGGAGAGACATCCTCCCCGCAGCCTGCTGGGTGACTGACAACCAAGTACGATCATCAGCTCCCAGACGCGCAGAGAACCTGCTATAAGTAGTTAAGCAGTTAGAGATATTTTTCCTTCCCATAATTTTGAGCATGTCATAATGAGATGGAGTTTGACAGTTTCAAACAAAAATTAACATGATGCTCCATTACATGTATAAGCACAAACATATGCTGTTAGCCTTTAAAAAGTCAAAAACTATAAACACAATTAGACATAAAACAATAGTTAGATTTATTCTGTCTTTAGGATATGGTCCAGGGAGCGATGCTGTTCCTCAGGCTAACAGCCACACTGAACATGACTGGTCCTGCCTCCTGGAGTGGCTGCGCTGCATCCACACATCACTGGAGATGGAGAGATACATACATGTGGCACTGATCCTGCTGCCACCCTATCCATCATACTGGTTCCAGTTCCTTCTGGGAAGAAAGCAAAAGGATCCCGGGAAACCTGTGAAATAGCTGCCATGCAGGCAATGGGACAGGACCCTGGGGTGAGGTGGGATAATTTGAACCAACTGCATAGGCCTCCCACCAATGCTCGCAAACGCCAAGGTATCTGGTGGGTATCCGACACGTTGCTAACCTCAGCTCCATTGCTTCAGGAGAAATTACTTGTTGACAACTGAGGAAGATTAGTCACCTCAGACTACATTGAAATTGTAAGAGTAATTTACTAAACAAGAAGTTAAAGCATAAAGTTACCTTAAATAGTTGTGAGTCTATGACCTTGTAAATCATTCATGGAGGACTCGCTATTTTTCTTCACCTTCCTGGGACCTGCAGATTGGATTTTAGCTGGTTTTGTGTTACGCATCTCCATCATGGACACTGCTTCACATTACACCTTCCTAATTCAGCAGCTCGGTGAATTAGAGGAATTAACCTGAATGCATTTAGCTGTAACCCTGTAGTCTACACAGCTGACTTGGACTGCTTGGCTTTAAGCACAAACAATGTATTTTCCCAGAGCTGTAAATAGGAACTGGGCAGCCACGCTGATGATTTAAATGCTGTACCAACAGGGATAGTAGACAGCAAGTCTGATGCCCTTCTCAAAACATTAAGGTTAAAAAAAACCAACACAAGCATATTAGGCTGGAGAATTCATGAGACAAACTGGGCAGATGTGAAAATTTTTTATAGAAATATTTGCAGAATGAATTTAAATTTCTGTAGAGTCTTTTCCCTCCACCTCCCAAAGAACCCAGGGCACTACAAACAATAAAACTGTTCTTCGCCATATTTAAAGCTCTATGGCAAAACATTAGCTCATGCTCTTGCAACAATTTTCTGCTATTTTAGACTCAACTTTATATTGCTTATACACATATTAAAGATCTTTCCTCGCAGCATACACATCCCATTATAGCATTTTGTTTATAAACAGGACTAAACAGAGCCAATCTCTCACAGCCTTACTTTACACATAATTAAATGCTCTATAATTTAACTATAGTCACACAAGTGACGCACAGTACCTCCTACGTTACCTTGGACATGGGCCAGATGTCTTCCCTCCCACACCATGCTGCATCTATGCTAGAAGTAAATATTCAAGGGTAAAACCAGGGAAAAATACTTGCATCCTTAGTCCCCCAAAGGGACCCTGGGCTAGTAGCAATAAGGCGTAGGATGAACAGTACCATACAGCACTATATAGATTAAAAGATTTTACTTTCTTATCAGCTAACAAGAAGTTCATCCATTTTTTTCCCTTTTACTAGTCAACTTTCTCTTGTATCTCAGCAAAACAGCGCAGCCCGTGAAGAAATACCTTACCATATTAGGCAATCTGAGTCCAGAAAGTGGAGGACTCGGAGCCTTCCTTAGCTTAAAAAGACAGTCCACAGGCATGTCTTCAGCCTGCACAGCACCACACTTCACTGCGCTGCATGGGGGAAAGAGGGCAAGAAAATAGTGGGATCCAGGGTAGTTGCTAGGGCTCCTAATACATACAGCCTGGCTATGACAGGCAAGTCACAAAACACTAACTAAAGCTATTTCTGATCTTTGAGTTGTTTATGAAATCCATCTTTTAAAAAAGGTAAACAGTGTGATTACAAAAGCTAAATTGGAAGTCTCTGTGGAAGATAAAATGCCACTAAAAGCAAAAATATAGGTGAGAAATAGAACATACCAAAATCAGGACTCCCAAGTTATAACTCTGAAAAAGCTATAACATCAAGACATTCAGTTTGCATAAGGAATTTTCCAGTTCATTGGTCTTCTCTTAGAATTCACAGAATTAATCTTAGAAATTCAGTCCTTCTAAGGCAGAGATTTAGTTTTTATTAGCATCCAGCTGCATCTGGTGATTTCATGTTAATAGTACAATTAGGCAGAACATGTAATATTTACAAAACAGAGTGGGCTTGAATAGTGTTTTGCAGAATTTAAAATACTCATGTTTCGTAAATCAAAGTACAGGGAGACAAGAATGGAGCCTATTTAATACACTTACTGTGATCATAATCCATAATCATACATTTCAGTGTTACTCCTGCATAAAAGTTAATTCCATTAATGTGTCTGGGTTTTATACCATGCTACACAGACTGTCCTAGAGGAAGTTCAAGAGAACAGATGTTTCTTTGACACTTTTACTGCCCAAAAGTTACTTTACCGACATGACGCTTGATGTATTCCCCTGTACTTAAAGCTTTCCCTTGATGAACTAACACTCAGGTGTGGCACATCAGTAATGCCACTAAAGGGAAATGCAAGGAGATAAAATTCTTTAAATGATTACAAACATTTTTCTACTTCTGTTATGTATGGTATGTCATTTAAAAATACACTTTTCTTCCAAATTACTACCCAATTTCTCCTGCTGTGTAATGGCAATGGCAGAAGTCAGGTATAAAGTCAAAGCAAGAAGAGCCGGGGATAAGGAAAACCCTCTCCAAAACGTAAAATCGGACCATTCCCTCAAATGCTGCATCCCAAACTAGAGCCACCAATTTGCACCTGCACTGACTGTATTGTATTTGTACTCACTGGCCCCACCACAACGGATTGCTGCTGGTATTTCAGTCACTGACTCACAGGGAGTAGGAAAGGTTTCCTAAAGCCAGCCTGCCCACGCTGCTCAGCCTGGCACTGCTGACAGGATCTTTCAGACTCTTGCAGTTTTTTTACTTTCTGAGAAACGTTGACCAGACTGTGGCCAAACTTTCTTCCCCATCTCTGGTTTGAGCTCAGGTCTCCCCAGACCAAACAAATCCTTCCCAGTGGAACCATGCAAAAAACTCTCCTAAAGCTGCTTCCCCAGCGGTTTTTTCCAGCTGAAGTCCTTGTGCCCTTCAACATTTATTTCACAATAAAACTTTGTCTGCTCCTCCAACTTTCCACAATGCATCCAAGCAGCCTGCATCACAAGCACAAAGGTGGTGTTGGTAGCAAAACATACAAAGGTTGCCTGACACATCCCATTACGAGACTGCTCGCAGTTGCCTAAAACTCAGCCAAAGCGTCTGGGCTGCTTTCCCACACTGGTGCTCATAAGCTTCAGCCAAAATAATTCATCCACTTCTGAAAATTAGAACAACATGTATTTGCTCTGTTTTCAAAAACTGCATCTACCTTTCCTTTGCTAAAGTCCAGCGCTGCATAGTTTGGAGGAGGAAATTCAAGTAGGGCCATTTTTAGCTCCTATGAAAATATTTCTAATATCAGCCAAAATACAAACAGAGGAGGAAAAAATTAAGTGCTCATATAAAATCAGGAGTGTCTTTGGGGGTCTGCAACTAAAATAGGACACTTTAATGTGTTCAAGTCCACAACTCTGATGTTGGCATCTGCCATTCTAGAATTACTATTATTATTGATGAATTAATGATTATTAATTGTACTTCCTGCTTGATACTAGAACTGAAAGCAAGTACCTGCTCTGTGGCTTTTGCCAAACTGATGTCCAGTTAATAGAACAGAAATCTCTCCGATTTGGATGTAAAATAAACTGAGGAAGAGTGATCAAGCAACATGATGGAGGAGGCAACCAGTAAAGAAAATGAACTGGAAAGTGGATAAAACCACGATGACTGGGACAAATGGAAAAGAGCACCATCAGAGTGGGAGAAGAGTCTAAACCAGGGTCTAATGTATGTGAGGTGTGTAAGCAAAGGGGGGAACGTTGCCATAAAGTGTGTGTGCAAAAGGGCCAAGGGAACCAGAGAGAAGTTTCTCTGCCATTAGATGGGAACCCACAAAAAGATTGTGGGAAGACAAAAGGATTCCTTGCTATTATCTGCACCTCTGCCCCGCTCTGGGGAGACCACCCTGCAGTGCTGCGTCCAGCTCTGGAGCCCTCGGCACAGGAGAGACACGGACCTGCTGGAGCGGGGCCAGAGGAGGCCCCAGCAATGCTCCAGGGCTGGAACAGCTCTGCTGGGAGGACAGGCTGGGAGAGCTGGGGGGGTTCAGCCTGGAGCAGAGAAGGCTCCGGGGAGACCTTACTGCAGCTGCCAGGGCTTGGAGGGGGTTGGTAAGAAAGATGGGGACAGACTTTTTTAGGGCCTGTAGTGATAGGACAAGGGGTAATGGTTTTAAACTAAAAGAGGACATATTTTGACTAGATATAAGGGAGAAATTTTTCAGAATGAGGGTGGTGAAACCCTGGCCCAGGTTGCCCAGAGAGGTGATCGATGCCCCATCCCTGGAAATATCCCAGGTCAGGTTGGATGTGGCTCTGAGCAACCTGCTCTAGTCGAAAATGTCCCTGGTCAGTGCAGAGGGTTGGATTAGATGAACTTGAAAGGTCCCTTCCAACCCAAACCACTCTGTGATTCTACAAACTTGGGGAAAAACAGCATTATTAATTGTAAGAGACTCGGTGACCCTGAATTTTTGGGCAGGAACATATGGTGGGTTCTTACAAAGTACAGTTTACCCATTTACAAGAGCAACAAGGACTGTGCTCAATACAGTTTTCAGCAATTTTAGGACTAGACTCTAGGAAGCCTCCAAAACTGCAACCTCAGATAATCTTTTGTCTTAATTTAGCTACTCCGGGACAACTTCCCAGAAGAACAAGACATTCCCAGAAAGTCCAAAACATGACTGCTGGAAACAAGGTGACCCTGTTATTATTACTTTTTACACATTACAAAACACCTCTCCTTCAGTCCTACTGTGAGATGGCAGAAATGTCAAAACAATTTTAAGGACGATAAATGGCTGAATCTTTCACACAGGGTTAAGTGGACGATTTAAGGAAGCTGCATACCTATGAACACCATGAACAGAGACTCCTCTGGGAAGAGCTGGGCTACTTGAAGCAGGTAGTGCTTGTGTGGGAAGGAGTATCCTGTGTTTAACGTCGCAAAGTAAGCATTGGGAAAGCAAAGTCTGGCATTGAAAAATAAGCTAAGAGCCTATGTGAGCCTCTGGCAGCCACAAGGCTCACCGAGACTTTGCCCCATTTTGACCAAGAATTGCAAAAACAAAACTAAAAATATACCCTGAAGAGCATCAACAAAAATTTTCAGCAAAGAACCAGTTAATTTCAATAAAATGGTGTTTCGATTACTCTACTGAATTGCAAAGTATGTGAAAAGGCTACCATAAGTTCAACATTTTCTGGCAAAGATTAAATGTCACACAACCTTATATTTGCTATTTTTCCCAGGTCTTGCACATCTTGCTTTAATAGTTTGGAAATGTATTTAGCTTTAACATTGTCAGAGTAAGTCATGTTGTCAGGCTCAAATGAGTTCTAGACAAAGACAGGCAAACCAAAAGAAACCAAGGCAATTTGGAAGGACTCAATAATTATTATAAAAGGAAAGAAAGGGCCTTGAAGGATAATGAGACTATTGCAAGAACAGGGGAACAATGAACAATCTCTGATGTGTTGCTTGCCAATTTCCCACAAGAAAACAAATCCATGAGGAGACAAGAGTGCAGATTTTAGAAATACAAAACATACTGTCCAAAAAAAGTGTCAGGGTGATTTTGAGATACAAGGTCATGCGCCTTCCTCAGAACACCTGACAGCCACATGCCCCCGCCATCGCAGTCTCTGACAGCGCTCTCAGTAAGGTGCTCACCCCTACTTCTGCTCCAGTCCCTCCAGGTTTGAGGGCTGCCTATGCGGCTCTCAAAGAGCCAACTTTTGAACTTAGGCCAGTCTGTAGATGTTCTTTATCTTTCAGATGAGAAATCAGTGAGCACTTTGCCACTCAGAACTACCTCCCAGTTCATACTCAGCTCCTGAACAGAGCCTGAACTTCTCGTATGAACAAGAATAAAGCCATAGAAGACTTCTTGCCAACAACACTCAAGAGTGAAACACCAACTATTTAGACATGTGTTTTCTCTTACCCGGGTTTCCTTCACTTCCTCATTTCCATCAATTTCATCATCATCATCCTACAATGAAAAGCAAACAATATAATTAGGCAGCCTAAAGACAACAAAATTGTATCACAGGAAGATAATGTATTGCTTATGATTTGATGTTAAAACTAAACCCACGCCTTTCAAAAGAAATGCCTGTCTTTTCAAAAGCTTTCTAATCATCTTTTGGCTGATTATCAGATAAGGTTTGGTATAACCTAATGGCTATTTAGATGATCTTGGTACCAGGGACAGAATTACTCTCTGGAGATTGCAGAATCATAGAATAGTTTGGGTTGGAAGGGACCTTTCAAGGCCATCTAGCCCAACCCCCTGCAGTGAGCAGGGACATTTTCAACTAGAGCAGGTTGCTCAGAGCCCCATCCAACCTGACCTGGGATGCTTCCAGGGATGAGGCATCTACCACCTCTCTGGGCAACCTGGGCCAGGGTTTCACCACCTCACTGTGAATTCTCCCTTATATCGAGTCAAAATCTGCCCTCTTTTAGTTTAAAACCATTACCCCTTGTCCTGTTGCTACAGGCCCTACTAAAAAGTCTGTCCCCAAACAAATGGCTACTACAATTTGAATGCTCCTGAAGAGTCAGGAGAGAAAGGAGTAACACTCCTTAATATACTCAGGGAACCAACACCGTGACACTTGGGAAAACTGCATATCTGAAATATTGACACAATATTGACTTTCAAAGAACATCCTCCACTTCAAATAGACTCCAGGAAGAAAGACTAGCTATCCCAGATAGCTTGCACTTACGCAGCCTCTCTAATCCACTGCCTCTTTGTAATAGGTCCAGGACTTCATGGAGCAATGGGAAACTACCATGGCATCACACCTGACTCCATATTGAACTTCTGAAAGGTATTTCAGAAGCTGCGGCTGCAGTTTCGTATAGAGACAACAGGGAAACAAAATAAAACTTTAAGTGATTTGCTTTCTGCTCTGAACCTACTAATAGTGTTACAATGATCCAGTAAACAACTGGACAAGCTGTAAAGCATTCAACTAAAAAAAAAACAGTAAGAAAAAAATAACCACATTTGGTATGCAAGTGAAAAAAAGTAAGAATAATTTGAAAACAATAAAAAGGGGGTGTTTGCAGCTAGTCTTTCAATAGTAATTCTGAGGTTTCCAGCAGGGCCCTGTTATACTTGTCTGCTACTCCAAATATTCAACATATCTGCTGTTGCCACAGGGAAGACCATTAGGGTTTTTTTTCGTTGTATTTTGCAGGAAGCTTCTACCTCTGAGGTGTATGAGGAAGGCTCTATGTCCATAGCTGGACTAGAATTGTTACAGACTTCTTAACCATGGTTTCATAATACTTATTCTCTCCTGAAAAATGTGATCTATTTTCCTACCTGAGTCCCTAACCAAGGTTTGCAGGGCTGGATTTCTTCCCTCAGACTGAAGAGATCCTTTTGAAACCAGGACTAAGACAAATGACCACGACACAGACTGTTCTTCTGCATTTATACTGTGTGTGTTCTCTGGTGCTGGGCAGGGGATCCAGACACAGGTTTTATTCCTCATTGTCTTCCTTTCATGGGGCCTAAAGCGTAGACAAATTTGGGCTCAGAGGAGTTTGAAAATACTTCTAGTGGCTCATGACCTCCTTCTTCCAAAGAAACTAGACTTCTAATCTCTCTTCCCCCATGTGGGCTCTTTCACAATTCTGCAAGGATCACAATGATTTATGGCCCAAGAACAGGCTTCCCAGAGCCTGCTGCTTGGGTTTTACAGGGGACAAACAGGGATGCAATTCCTTTGGAAGTACCAGTCTGAAATACAGCTGGAGAGGGAAGGGCTAATGGGAAATCAACTGACTTGGAAAAAAATCTGAAGCTTGGAATTGGAAGGATATTCACCCCGAATATGACAGAATGAGTTTCTCTTTTCTAAGGAACTCAAACTTACATCTTTTGTTGAGAAAATGATGCCAGTGCCTCTTCGCCTCTCTTTTGGCCGCCGCCTCTCTCGGATTGACTGTTTGTTCGAAGATCTGTCATCTAAATCCTGATCTTCACACTCTGGCCAAGCAAAGAAAGACTGCTTTGATTTCAGTGATTTACATCTGTGCTTTTCTAAAGTACTGGGATTCTTTTCAAGCTGATCAAGGTCATCTTGGCTTGTGTTATGTTACAAAGGAGTTATTAAACGAAAAGAAACGGAATCTCAGTGACCTACTACATCTGGTTACTCACACTCCTTCATCAGAGCCCAGAGAGGTTACCCTAACTGTCAGCTCTCCCCAAATCATCCCAACTTACTCCTGTTCTGAGGACAAACCACACCAGTGGAATTGCTCCCCCCAGTTCTAAAATCTAAATGCCTCATGGATTACTATATCATTTGCTTATCCAAAGTGGAGAGCATCCTTTTATCACACTCTGTTACAAGCAATAGGCTGTACCCTACATTAGGATTCCCATTTAAACAAATAACATTTGTTTGGTGAGATGGCAGCTCCCCATGCCACTGCCCTCAGAAAGTAAACTTCTCTCTATCTGTATACACTGAAAGTTCTAAAATTCATGAAAATCCCTGAGCTTTGACTGTTCTTCATTCTCCTGGGTACATACCATTTTTCTCCATCTCTGTGGCTGCACCTCTGAAGTCTGCTGGATTCACAGAGTCAAGATCTAGATACTTATTTGTTCGAGCCGGGTATGAACTTGTATAAAGGAGAGGTGCTGACGTTGAAGGAGATACAGGTGTCGTAGGTTTGTCTGGTTGTACTGGGCACCTTAATCGCCGATAGACAGTCTATAAACAAAGAACCATGACAAAAAGTTAGCAGAATGAAGACGAACAAGCAGATTCGGGGTTTCAGGGAACAGGGTAATCTTTTAGAGTATAATATTTCCTTCACTGCTGCTGGAAGTGTTCACCTCCATCTGCCAGATCAGGTTCCTTCCACCAGCCTGGGATGAATGTTAAAAGCATTGTACAGCTGCAATGTAATAGCACCTTCCCATCGCTGGGACATCTGGGATCAATCTCTTTGTCCCTACTGCCAATAGCAGGACAAACAAGTTATCTAACAGAAAAGAATTATTTAGACTGAAAAAACAGGAGTGATGGCAGGGGGACAAAACTGGTATCTTTAGCTTTCCATGACACACAGAAGATATGTGGAAAAATGTGAACAAAAAGCCTCAGTCTAGTCTGCACAGCAAGGATGGATCCAGGCCACATTTCTATCATTAGCCTTCTCATTTCACTTTCCGTGATTTACAGTTTTATTTTCTGGCAAGAGACAGAAAAGTGAAATTCCCAGCAGAGAGCAAAGGAACAGCTAAAGTCTAATACCTACATATCCACAATCCTTGTGCAGATCGCTAAGGTGAGGTACTACTCCTCAGTATTACTTCTTTCCAGCAAGTCTGCCCCCTTAAAATAAACAGAGATCTACAAAAGAATTTATCCTGATCTCAGCTATCCTAAACGGTTTCATTAACTCCGAAACAATGGGAGGTGATGCCAGGAGGATCACCTCCTCATCCGTATTTCTGCTCCACCGTGACCGGGTCTCCTGCCTCTCACTGCTGTCCTCAGCAGGCTCAGTGCTCTCAGCTTTCTCGCTTTGCTGTTCCTGGGCTTGCCGCTCTGCCCGAGACCGGCTAAAGGTTCGCTCTGCCTCCTGAAGGTCTGTCAGTGTCACACCCTGGGGAGAAAGTAAAAGAGAGAATTTTTAAATTTATGAAATTAGATTTCAAGTCTTCCAGGTCAGTTTAAAATGCCCAGCAGGCTTATACCTGTCCAGGCTAACATTTCATCTTTATGCTAACAAAAAGAATTCTGTTGCCTTTAACACATTTCTCAGGGTACCAACCTAATCACTGACTCAAAGCAACCCAAATATATGTGATCAAGCTACAAACTAAAAGGCAGGTATACTGCAGAAATGACAACTTTGAAATCTAACTCATGTGTGCTTGGCAGAATATTTTGTAATAACTGTTTGTAGGAATTTTCGCCAGAACCTCTCCAACGCAGCGAACGGTAGACAAGCCCCTTGTCCTAAGTAGTAAAATAGAGCAAAAGAAAATCTTGCCTCTCTATACATTAGCTCTTTTCATCTTACACACAAACATGAGTTTACCATTCTTTACCTGTGTAGACCTGCGGGTCTGCCGGGCCTGTCTGGATCGTGCCTTCCTCAGTGATTCTGCTTCCTCATCCCGCACTGGAGTCAGATATGACCTGGGTGGGGGCGGGGGGAAGGGAAGAAAAGGTTAAAATAAAAACAGATGCTCTGCTTTCCTGTCTCTGCAACCTCCTGAGCTATTATTCTCTTTCATATGGACAAAAATAATTTTAGCTCCATCTACCAAGACTACTGTCATCTGCTTTGGGACAACTTTCCTATAAGCATATGATACAGAAATGCTCACGTTATATTCTCTTATTATTATATATCTTATATTTTATAGTCTCTAAATAAACACTTTAGTGTTGGACATGTTCTGTCAAAAAAGGGGCAACTATTTAGCATATTATTTGCTCCATTCCATGTCATTGCATCATTTAAAAATAAAAAAGAAAAAAACACCACCAAAACCACAAACCACCTCTCATGCAGATAAAGATCTCAAGAACAGAAATCCTGCACTGGTACATTCCTCAGACCCTCCTTCCTGTCATTATATTCATGATCATATTCCTGCAATCTGCTGTGTTCATCAATATGAAACCCATCATGCTAGAAACGGGCTGAACTGCAGGCATCTTATAAAGAAAAAACACCTTGAAAAAAGCTATGAAACTAAAGAAACGACCTTCACACACCAGAGTAAACAGAGTCCCTTAATACTGAAAAACACAGAGTTAAAAGACAGAGCTGGTCACCACTAGACTTCATTAAACTGGGAAGATTTCAAAGGAATTATTCACATGAAAATATATAAACTGAACTCTCTGCACTGGCATTTTGGACAAACTGGAGAGGAATTTGGCAGTGCTCCCGCAGAGCCAGGGACCACACAGCAGTAAGTCTGATTTCCATATTGGTGGAGTGGCTCCCATCTTAGGAAAGCTTGATTAGATTGGACTCTTCAGCCTGGTTCATAGGGAATGATTATTAACACTGTCTCACCATACAAGAATGAGGGTGCATGAAATGCAAATTCTTTTGTAGGTCTATCACTGCCACAGGTTAACAGAGTATCAAAGATCTGGATACGTTCAAAGAATAATTAGCCAAGTGAGGGATGAAGATCTATCAAGGACTACATTTACTTTGTCCTTCGACTCTCCTCCTGGTTCTCCACTACAGACTACTTTAACGGAGAAGGTAACGGGGTGAACAGATTTTGCATCTGATCCAGTAAGTTAAGACATTTATTAGAAAGATTACTAACTTTGCTGCACTATGACAAAACCTCAAAGAATCACAAAATCTGGATCGTTCTAAAATCATCTACCACGATGGCTTTTATTCACCTTCACAATCTTGCAGTCAGCGCTGATTTAGCTGCGCAGCCAAATGCAGACTGACCGCCAGTGCTCAGAGGAGGCACGTCACTTAACTGTGGGTTCCTCGAACTATTTGGAGGTACCTCCATGGGAGGTTGTCACCTTGCACTTCAAGTGTTGGTGGAGCACATGTGAGAGTCTTCTCACCTACAACTGGTGTATTTGACCCGATAAATCATGCCCCAAAGTCCTCTGATCTCCAAAGAGTGCAAGGAGAGTGCAAAGGATCGATCGTCCGTGCTGGAGATGCCTGCGCTGCAGACTTCTGGAGGAGATGAATCATGCTGTGGGAGCTGGCTGCAATGGAGATGTCTACATCCGAGCTGGCCAGGCGCACTGAACTGCACTTCCAGGGCGCAATTTATCACCTTCAGAAAGAGCCTCCAGCACAGATCATGTGAATGCACTGCAGACGAGCTCACTGCTTCCCATTGATTACCCAGACACACTAACTGTGATGGATACGCCAACACAGGGAGAGCCTAAAATTCAGAGGGACGATTGCCTCCCAAGAATTCGTTGTTTCATGAACAACAAAAGCTGCTATTTGATGAGTGAAAGCTGTGCAACCCTTAATTTTGCAGTTCTCTTCCGTGCCCCTTTATGCGGTGCATATGTGCTACCCAGGTAATGGCACATTAAGGAAACAATAAGCACCTTCTGCAGCTTTTGACACGAGTAGAATAGCTGCTATTTGCACAACATCCAGAAGTAATAAGCCACCTGCAGGAAGAATGCATTTGCAAAATATACTTCAAATTAAGTTCAGAGCAGCAATAAAAAAAAAAGTTCCTGAAATATATAAACCAAGTAAAATTGTAGCTAAATAAGGTGCAGAGTTTACTGCAAGAACTCTGAAACAGTGGAATTTAAATCTCATACTCTGCAACAAGGACACAGACGTGTAGGAGCTACACACATATGACAGGGAATAAAGGAGGAACGAAGAGACCTGCCTTTGCCCAAGGAGGAATTCAGCTCATACAACAGCACGTATGCAGCGGGTCATGCTGTGCTTGTTCAGGAACACTCCTGGTACGTGTGAGCGACACGAGAGCACACTTACAGCGGCTGAAGCACTTTTGCACGCCAAAGAAAATAGTACTGAACTCCCTGCTGCTGGATGTGAGAGGGGACAAAACAGATTTTCCAAGTAGTTTCAAAAAAGGTTAGGCCGATCCGGGGAGAACGGGTCAGCATCCGCTCGTCGGCAGGAGGCCGGGCACGCGCTGCGGAGCCACGCGAGGCCTTTGAGGCCGGGTGAGAAGAGGCGGGTTTGCAGGAGCACAGCAAGGCTGCGGGATTTCCCGCATTTCAGCGTTGAGCTACAGCTTTGCGTACAGGAGTCTACAGATACAGCAAGAGAAAAACCATTTTGTGTTTCTTACCCTGTCACCCTCCCAGGCTTTCTCCTCCGCTCTCCCAGAAATAAGAATATGTTAAAACATCATTAGCAATTTTGGGTATCCAACCTGTGACTTCATCTTCAGACGAGCACATTTTGCAAGTCAGAGCGGCTCAGTTTGGGCTGCAGCCTTTATCAATTGCTAACTTTTGGTTTCTTTCCATTTACACAATTCCTCGCTTCTTGGAGCTCGCCCAAAGCCATTTTACAAGCATGAGATAACGGAATTTTCTGAAACAAGTCAGCAGAGCCACTGCACAGTGACATAGCTGGTTTCTCCAAGTAAGCAGCTACAGCCTTCTCCTGGTGATGAAAAGTGGCTGTGCTGTAAATATTTCAAATGCAAACAGCAGACACCAATACCTGCTGGCAATTCAGTCACATTTTTGCTCTATTTAGGCTTTTTTTGTGTTTCGTTTTTTTCTTTGGAGGGGGGAAGAGAGGGTAAAGACAGATTTTACAATTTTAGGTGATGCTTCACTTTGCTTACAAGCTGAATTTTAAGAGACCTGAATGTGCTAAATGGGATTGGGCGGGGGGGGGAGAGAGAGAGAGAGAGAGAACGAATTCCCTGAAAGGAAACGGCAAGTCTGATGCAGCCACAAAGCAAAGGCTGAGCTGGATGACAGAGGGAGAGCAATACACTGCTCTCCAAAGCAGAAAAACTGCAGATCACAGCAAGCTGCAGGGGACGGACAGCAAATGGGGTACAAGGCAGTCTGTAAACAACCCAGAGTTTTAAATTACGTTTTCAAGAAACACATCACTTGCTAGAATGCAGTATCTATGTAATCCTATTAATTCAAGCAAATATCACATGATCTAAGCAGATCTTCAAAGAAATGGTCCTATGCATTGTGTTTTCTTGCAATAAGCTTTCTCTGAGAAATACATGAAATAAGAGCAGCCACCATGCCAAGTCAAGGTGTGCATAAAGCAGAACAGATCTCTCCCATAGTTTTGGTTGCAAGTACAAAGAGCAGAATATAAATTGTTAAAGACGCATGTGTAAGAGTCAGCAAAAACACTGCAGAAGTTTATAGTTCCCAGAGACAAGTGTGTCCGGCTGCCACAAGAGAGCCACAGGCTTTTGACTCATGTGTTAGCTAGAAAAACAGCTGGGAACTGAATGGTGAATCTGGCTCCTATTTAATTCTTCCTATTTTCAAGAAAACACCTATTTTCTCTGTTAACTCTCTTAATCAGGGCAGTGCAACAAAATCAGCTACTCATCATCATCTCAAGGCAAAAGGAGCTGCAATAAAATACTAATAGAAGGGGAGATTCAAAACAGGGCAATAGTAAGCCTGGATATACAAGCTGGTAAACCAAGAATAAGAGCAAATCTGTATGTTAGAGCACCTTTGCCAGAGGATAAAAAAAAGAATGTATTGTGGAGAGAAACCCCTCCCAAGAAAAGAGTGAATGATGCAGAGGAAGAAAGTACAATCTCCTGTTAATTGGTGCACAGCTAAGAACAGACGATTAATTTCTCTAAGAAACACAGAAGCTTCTGATAATCTTTTTACAATGCTGGTCTCCTTCCCTGCCTTCCTGAACACCTTCAAGCACTTCGAGAATGTTTGTGGCAAACACCATCTGCCACCACGCAGAGTCCTTTGGCAGAATGACATCATCCAGTCCCAGAGGGAACACCAAGAACCTGTAAAACTTGCTGAAGTTTCACATTTTCATACTTCACGGACCAAGCACCAGGAAACCACTCACCTAAAAGACACTCACTTACATGGGTCAAAACTTGGCAACAAATTTGGAAGCTAAATGTTCACTAAATGCTACAGCTGCCCTTTCATCAAAGTGGTTTCAAGGCATTTTGTCTTGCTGTCAGCACACCAAAAATTGTGTGTGAGACACACACCCCCATGAGCTGCAGTGGGCCACGATAGGTTCCCTCCATCCCCATCAGGTCCTTCTCCAGAAAACCCATTTTCCCATAGCAAGCACAGTAAAAACACGAGTTGGCAGCCAGTAAATACAGGGTGTCTGGTCTCTGCAAATACGGAACTGTGGGTTGTGAAATGGGGCTTATACTTGATGTGGCTCTTCCAGAGGAAAGCTTGCTGTGGGCAAGAGCCCCTCCGTTGGCATTCTCCTACTCCTCTCATCTCAGCCCAAATTATCTGTCTAGTTTAGGAGTGACTCTGAACTACGCTCACTAGACTAGAAACTATAGTGACAGTTTTCGTGGAAGGCAGGACAGACTTTTGGTTGTTCCAGCTCTGGGTAACGTGGAGAAGGGGAGCTAGGCACACGTTTGGCTTCCTGCACACAAAAAGGTGCATTCAGCATATGGATAGCCATACAGATATTCAAACTCTAAAATGTTTGAAATAGCTGTTCTTAAGAGTACAATATCACCATTCCAAACACCACAGTATTTAAAAAAAAAATTATCATACATCTCTCTCTCTCTCATACATACACATATATTTATACACAGAAGAAAGGAAGATAGGAATAAAAAAAGCCTGGCTAAAGCTTCAAGTACTGATACTGTTCCCCTGGAAACAATTGGAAAAGTACAGCATCCCAGCGATGCATTCCGACAAGCTGGAAATTTGCCATCAAGAAGAGCTGGGGGAGGGAAGAGAAGGAAGTGCAAGTTTTGCAGGCAACAATGCTGACAGCCGTTCCCAAAATACAATTCTTTAAGTTAGATAATAAAGTAAGTACCCAGCAGCAAGTCAATCATTGACGATTACATAGAAACAGTCAGAAAAAGAAACTTTCCCGCTCTTATCCAAGCAATCAACAGGTTTCTGTTCTTCACTGTATTTATCCCTGCGCTACACATCAGCCCACAGCAACTGAAAATACTCATTAGAGAAATTGCCATGACATGTTGATTGACTATAATTTGAGAAGACCATTCAACGGGCAGGAAAGAAGGATAACATGTCAGACTCTGCAAGTGTTGGAGCTAGGAATGAGGGGAGAGACAGCCAGACAATGCAGAGTTATTTAATAAGCTGAGGACAGAGGGATAACAAGATTTCAAGATCATGCTCTTAAAGCATTTCACAGCTGGCTCGAAAAGGCTCGGCTGAGTATTCAGCATTTTTAGGCCTTTGCTTTTCTCTCTCGAGCTAGTCCTGGCTGTTGTGAGCTGTCATTGTGCTTCAATCTGGACTGTGAATTCTCAACACATGAAAGTTTAAATGTCTGAATTTCAGTCATCTGTTTACAATATGATTAGCAGGTTAACAAGCACAAGATGAAATTCTTTATTTGCAACAGCTTTGCTTTGCTCGACGCATTCAAGTGCTGACCCAAGAGATTAAGAGACTTGTGATCTTCGTCACTCGTTAATCAAAACAACAAGAACCTTGTATCCCTCCTCAAAACTCACACTTTGATGGGATGTTTACAATGGGTCGAGGTTACACGTATGGCAGCTGATGCTCTAAGAATACTTCCCATCATATAGTTCTCGATGATTTTGTGTGTGCTTTCCCATCTGCCCATGTTCATCTCTTTGCATGCCCTCCAGAAAGCAGAGCTGCTCCTTTTGTGCTGTATTGCTACAGCAACTAGCTCAGTGCACCACTTCTGCAATACAAAGAAATGAGCAGAGCTCTAACTGCAGACCCAGGCAGGAACGCAGCCCTGCTCACTCTCAGCCCCCAGTGGTCTGTATTTCCTCTGCCAGAAGAGGAAAATACAGCATCAGTACCTCCTGAGAATTAAAAGTTTGGGTCTGGGGAAGACAGCACATGGACTGGAAGCTTTTAAGTGATCAATGTTACCCTTTTGCAGTAATTAATACCATTCAGCATCATTGCAAAAGGTGAAAAGGCAACAAACATCTCAGTGATCACATTCCTTAAACTGTCTACCTGAGAAGGCTTGCTGTTGCTGTGAACCCAGACCTTTAAAGCTCTTCCAGAAAAAGGGAAAGTGTATTTGTTTAAAAACAAACCAAAAAACCCCAGGAAATTTTTCTGTAAGAGAAAAGCAGACTGCTGCAAACACAAAACAAAGCAAGCCAGCGACACCTTTTCCCTTCTGAACTTGCCCTTCGTTATTGAATGCATTAGTAGTGACTGTCACAAGTGCAAAGCTTTCCAGGCTGGAATATTCTGAAATTGGTTTGTATTCAGCATAGGACATTAGGTGTCAATATACAACACTGAGCAGTTTGTCACTGCGTCATGGAACAACGTGCACTACTGTCTGCAGTCCTCAGAGGCTGAATCTTTGCATTAAAAAAATTGCTGCATGAAACAGAGCGGGATGAAACTCCATCTCCTGCCAGCTGATGAACCAAATGAAGGCAAAGATGCGAGTGTCCTGCCTTCGTCAGTATTTCTCTTTCTCCTTTTCAAGTGAGTGGCAAGTCAGACAACACAATTTGACATTTTAAACAACCTCAAGCAGACCTATTACAGCTTTCCCAAAAGCTAGTTTACACAGTCTGAAACAAGGCAGGAAATCCCAGGGGGGGCGGGAATTCACTCGGCAAAAATATGAATATTTGGGAAATTGCCTTTTGCAACTAAAAAAGAAAAAAGATCAAAACTTGATGGTGATGAAGAAGATTCAGCTACTGAACGAGACGAAGCGTAGAACTGCTCACTTGGCAAGTACATCTAAGCAGCCTTCGACCGCCACCTCGTGGAAGTGGCTACCGAACAGATGCCTGAGCGGTTTCAAGGCAGACGATTATGAATCGGCCCCAACTGAATTACAGAAAACATCACCGAATATTCATTACGTATAAAAGATCTCCATTTCCTACTGAGCTAAGATTGCAATTTCGTAGCATGCGGCACTGGCTTTGGTTCAATTTCAAGTGTCCACTATTCTCGGGGACAGAAGATAAATTACGTTTGCTCAGAAACTTTTCCTATAGAAATACCTGGCTTCCTTGGCTTCTCCACCTGTAACATCCACGGGTTGGTGCTGTGGAGCAAAGAACTTAACAGAATAGCTGATTTAGTGCTAAATTAGCTCTCAGCTGTACTGTCACCAGTATCTCCACAAATATTTTGGGTACATTCTTTAGTTTAACGGCCATTTTTGGACACAGAAAAGTATTTGAACATGTCAAAGTTAGTAAATGCCCATACTCCGAACATCCAGGTAACGCTACCCAGACGGAACTGGAGCCTTGGCTGCAGAACTTGCCATTAGACAAGTGTGCTGTTAGACACAAGGATTAAATACGTGAAACGTCTCGGTGGTTACAATGAGTAAGTAAAGAGCAACTGCACACAAATTTTCCACGTAGACAGGGATGGGGAAAGGCAGTTTTACCTTTTGCTTGCTCCATGCTGTCAAGCTGCAGTTCTTTTACATTAGTTAGCTCAAGTGGTCCCTGCTTCATTTCCTTGACCATTCCTGGAGGATCCCGCATATATTCCTGCTTTGAGTTAGTAGGCCAACCTACAGCCCGGGCTCCTCCGCCCAGCGCAAATGCCAAAATTTATCCCCCCCGCCCTTCTCCTGAGCACTGGATAAAGCCAGCCGGCAGCTGAGCACGCAGCAGCACACCTGCTCGCCGCCTTTACAGGAAACAAGGCTCAGCAGCAGCGACCCCCAGCCCACACCTCGACCTTTTTCCAAATAAAAATGCAGCCTGATTTCTGATACAGCAGGAGCAATCTTGCCTCTTCCCAACATGGACAACCTGATGGCCAACAGAATTCCTGCGCTCCCATGTCATCTGCACCAGCAGCCTTTTAAAAAAAAGGACAACTTTATCTGAAAGAGATTAACTGCAGAAGCATGGCAGATAAATGCTTTCAACAGCAGGTGCCAGATGATTGTTCAGTTCTTCACAAGAGACCTCTTAACTTTTTGTTGTCTGCTGCGTTGTGTGGACAGGAATCTGCCCCTTGTCATGCAGCAGCGCTTTGCACGAGTATCCCCACCACTCGGCTTCCCTGGGACCTTTCCCAGGAGAATTAAGACCACTCAGCTTTACGTCAGTCAGTGATAAGGATTAGAGAGTCAAATACTACTGAAAAAAACCCCAAGGTGGTAGCGAGACGATGCTCACAGCTTCTTCTACCAGTTCCTCTTAAGTGACATGTAAATACCCCTTGAAGGCAAATCCCGTAGTTTAACTTTTACAGAGATCAGGGTTTCTTACTTTTTTGTCAGATAATAAGGGTTAAAGGACACATCAGGCATCTGCGTTCACCCTAGAGGAGTCATGCTCTGAACTTGGACAGGACAAGAATCACGAGGTAAAAGGACTTGCCAAAAATTGTTCATCTAACAGTACTGGTGGAGGAGGATTCAGTTATTAATATATTATTAATATATGCTACTATAATTAGCAGCTGGATCTTTAGAATGAAGGAACGAAGAATGAAAAATAACTTCCTCTTGGGAACGAAGCAGAAAAGAGAAATGTTTGCTAGACACATTTACCTTGCACATCAGTGAACTTCTTTCATCTGAAAAAAATTTCTAGGGGACACTTAGGGGACAAGAAGCCAGGCTGAGCACAGCCAACAGCCCCAAAGCTGCTAGGAAAACAAGCCCACCTTGCTCCTTTTCGTGATTTGTCTGGAAAACTGGTCAGAGTGCATTAAAAAATAAGGAAGAGAAAGACGTGTTTCCTGTCTCTAACAGCTTTCCTGATGGCAAGTGCTACCACCTTGCTGGAACCTTCCTGAGGAACAGGAAGAACAAATACAATTGCAGAATGCAGTTGTATAAACAAAGTGGCTGGGCAGGAAAAAAAAAAAAAAGAGGAAGGACAAATTAAAATCCTAATTCTTACAAAAACAAGCCAGATTTCAAATTCAAGAGTGTTCTTTTAAACTGGTCACACAACTGAGAACACAGACTTGCCTTTCAGAAGTTCTCAGGCAAAGCTTGTCTTACCCCACATGACAGCTAACCACGAGCTGTGGGCTGCATGGTGGCCTTTCAATCTGCTCTGGGAACCAAGGCTTTCATATAACATGAAAGGCTTCAGAGAGACCCAGACCCCCCAGACCTTCCTTTCAGCACCAGGTATCTCATGGCACAAGTCATGTTCCAGCTTGGCCAGATATCCTGCAGACCCCCCTCCACGCACAGGGGATGTGGCTCTGAGCTGCCTCCAGCTTGCAGGGAGCCGGGTGGCACCGGGAACACTCTCAAGAGGGGCTGCAGCATGGGACCCCCCGGAGAAGATGTGACCACGGAGCCCTGCGCTGAAACTACACGGACGAGGTCGCAGATGGACTTTGCCAAGGAGCTTTCGGTGGCACTAGAGGCCGCTGTCATCCTGGATGAACACAGATGATCCAGCAGTGGGCTGCAATCAACAGGACCCCCGAGTCCCCACCACCTGCTTGCACCAAGAGGAAACCAAAAGGATGCTAGTTTTGCCGCAGGAAGAACAGGGTCTACATGAGATACTGTAGGCACAGCATCCCTTCACCACTAGCAGAGCCGGTGCTGTTGTGAGTTCAGCTGGACAAATGCAATTGCAATGTGAAGCAATTCGAGGCTGGCAGGAGATCATCAATATGGCCAAACAGCAATGTTCTTCAGTGGCTCCAAAATTCCCAAGAAAAAGAAATTGCCTGGCAAAAATATTGACTCTGGAGGATGGCATGTTTCCAGCCTCTCAGCATCAGCACGCCGCAGTACTGCAGCGGAATTAAGGGAGGCTGAACATGCAGCTGGGTACATGTAAATACGCACGACAGCAGCTTGGCTGAACGTCCAAGACATATGGCTCCAACACCAGGCAGCGATTTGCTACGGTCATCCCAGGTAGACAGACTGCATGGCACTCCTCCAAACTGATCTCTCCTGTGCCTTTTCTCCCCCCACCCCGTAAAGACCTGCGGTACGATTCACACTGTTTCCCAGCTACCGGAGCATTTGCTGACCAATTTAGCCAGTAAACAAGCAGCAGGGAAAACATCACGGATGAAACACTATGGTGGGCCAGAGTAAGGCTTGTTGGCCGCCAGAGGATGCAGAACAGCACTCCAGAGCACTTTGCTAGTTGTTCCTCCCCAGACCTGGCAGTCTCTTCTGCTTTAACCTTTTGGCTTCACACAGATAATTTACGGCCACAAGTTAGGAGACATCCCTGTGATCTAATATTAGATGATAAGCTTGTTTATGTTTTTGTTGCTAAGAGAAAGCTGGAGCTTTGGAAACACTGAAGCAGACCAAATGCTACTGCAACAGCTGCCAGTGGGAACTGAAATCCATATAGTGCTTCCCTGACAACTGTTTGCCATTTTCCTTCTTTTATTTTATTTTACTGGAATTGGCCTCCTTCCAAAATAAGCTTTTCCCATTTAGATGACCTCTCCTGTTTCTCTAGGTCCATGTTTCCTAGTTCAAAATGTGCAGGCAGTTCCCTAGTCAGTATATCCTGCTGTTGGAACGTACATTCATAAATAAGGTTTCCTCCACCCACAAGCACAATGCATCACTGTTTTTTTCCTATCAGTAGTTTGAAAGCATCAATTAAAGGTGGGAGGAATTTTCTGGTATTTCTCTTTGCATTAGCATAATTCATAGGAGATGGTTCTCATAAAAATGCAGGAGACTTAAACAGATCTTCTATATTATTTATAGAAACTGCTTCAGCAATAAATGCCAATGCAGTAATATTAATAGATGCTCTTTTGGGCATTTACAAGTACTATCACAGTCAAGTTCCCTGTCTGCAGACAGTGTCAGAAGTCTGGTGGGTTTTGTGGAGCCCACTTCTCCCGGGAAGAATGTAAAGCTTCTGCAACTTGATTCTGGGCTTGCCAAAATGGAGATACTGTTGTGAAATGGTCTAAAGTGTGAACTGAAAGCACAATACTCGCTCTCTCCTCTTTTGCACAATCTCACTTTGCACCGGGACTATCTTTTGGCAGCTCATCTCAATTCATTTGCAAATGACACCAAGCCAACTGACCCCTAGCAAAATGACAAGGAGCATACAGAGGCATTCCTAATATTAAACCTAAGTGTTCTCACAGACAAGGAAGATACTCTGCAGGAGCTATTTCAAATCATGTCCCTGCATACAGAGTTGATGAACGTGGCTCATCCAGAATACTTGTAATACCTTCAAAGCACTCCCTGTGCTAGCTCGGGGGTGGGAGGAAGCCGAAGCAGCATTAAAAGTTTGAGTATTTTCCAAATAGCACGGACCACTTTCTTTCTTGGATCTGCTGCAGTTGAAGCAAAGAGAAGCCGGGAGCAAGCATGGGAGAGGTCACGGGGCTGAGTGCAGATACACGGCACTGCTGAGCTCTACCATCTTTATCTTTGCAAGCTGATAATTTCCACTATTGCTTTTCACATCCTTTGGCTTCAGGCCATTTAAAATATGTCAGCGTACCATCTCCACTAAGGAAGGTCTATATTTTAAGAAGTTATTATTCTAGTTTGGAAGAAGCTAATTACTAAAAACACTCCATGAACTTGGTTGCTAGTTATAAATAAATGGTTCATTGCTGCATTTTAGTTATTACCATTTACTTTCATCAGAAGAGACAGATTTTGCAAAAGTTAACCTGTTTGCAGGAATAAATATGGATCATTTGATACTCAGCACTTAAATGCACAAGGTAAATTTCCTTTGAAAAGAGCACCGGCTACCCCAGGTTTATGTTTCCCTAGTCTTAAAATAACATCATATGATAAGAAAGAGATACCACCACCTCAATTCACAGAATCACAGAATCACTAAGGTTGGAAAGGACCTTCAAGATCATCAAGTCCAACCATCAATCCAGCATCATCATGTTCCCTAAACCATGTCTTGAAGCGCCACATCCACACGTTTTTTGAACACTTCCAGAGATGGCGATGCCCTGGGCAGCCTGTTCCAATGCCTGACCACCCTCTCAGTGAAGACATTTTTCCTAATATTCAATGTAAACCTCCCCTGGCGCAACTTGAGGCCATTTCCTCTCGTCCTATCACTGGTTACTTGGGTGAAGAGACCAGCGCCCTCATCGCCACAA
>NW_010537269.1:43560-44070 GCF_000687285.1 Phaethon lepturus | reverse complement strand
CCTCTCCGCCAGACTAAACACCCCCAGTTCCCTCAGCCGCTCCTCGTAAGACTTGTGCTCCAGACCCCTCAACAGCTTCGATACCCTTCTGTGGACATGCTCCAGCACCTCAGCATCCTTCTTGTAGTGAGGGGCCCAAAACTGAACACAGGATTCGAGGTGCAGCCTCACCAGTGCCGAGTACAGGGGCACGATCACTTCCCTACTCCTGCTGGCCACACTATTGCTGATACAGGCCAGGACGCTGTTGGCCTTCTTGGCCACCTGGGCACACTGCTGACTCATGTTCAGCCGGCTGTCAACCAGCACCCCCAGGTCCTTTTCCGCCGGGCAGCTCTCCAGTCACTCCTCCCCAAGCCTGGAGCATTGCATGGCGTTGTGACCGGAGTGCAAGACCCTGCACTTGGCCTTATTAAACCTCATACAGTTGACCTCTGCCCATCGATCCAGCCTGTCCAGATCCCTCTGCAGAGCCCTCCTACCCTCCAGCAGATCCACACTCCCGCCCAA
>NW_010537269.1:30393-43291 GCF_000687285.1 Phaethon lepturus | reverse complement strand
CAACGTCCACAGTCTTTCCCTCATCCACTAGGCGGGTCACCTGGTCATAGGAGAGCAGGTTGGTCAAGCAGGACCTGCCTTTCATGAACCCATGCTGGCTGGGCCTGATCCCTTGGTTGTCCTGCAGATGCCCTGTGAGCACTCTCAAGACAAACCGCTCCATGATCTTCCCCGGTACGGAGGTCAGGCTGACAGGCCTGTAGTTCCCAGGATCCTCCTTCCGGCCTTTCTTGTAGATGGGAATTCAGAGTAATTCAAAATGCTGCTACTGCTGGAGTAGTCCTGGTTGCGCATGGTAGGCTTCTACCTCTGTGCTAAGTCTTCCTTTATATCTATCCTTTAATCAAAAGAAATGCATGCTTCTAGAGCGTGGCCCAGCTCCTCCTGTACTGCACATCTATGCGCTCCAGGAATGTTTGTGTTCTCCTGCTAGCTAAGAGGGAATCTAGGGGACTTGTGCAGCAAAGATGTCTCCGTCAGGGCATAACGTAAACTTAGCTGAGCAGAACCAGAGGGGTGGATTTTAGCTAAACGTGTCTCAGTCCAATGCTCTTTTTTGGATGTGATACATGTTACAGAACCTACTGCAAGTGGCTACTGGGCTGCCTGTCCCTCTATACATAGAGGCCTTAGGGACTGAGATTAGTAGCTGAGGTGACTACTGGAAAAAAAAAAAGGCTGAGATGCTGAAAAGACAAGTAGAAAATTCTAAAACTAAATTTAACCTACGATCCAGTGATGACTCAGTTCAAAACCTTAAGATGGAACAGCAGCAGCAGCCTGTAACTCCACATAGCACCGAAAAACACCCCCACCATCACCACCACGTGAGACCTGACGACAGAGGAGGACCGACACACACCGGCACTCTGCTCACTAACCTTCTGCGCTCCCTGGCTTCCTCAGCTGAGAAGTCCTTTCCTGTAGTTGAGGCAGCATCGGCATTCGCAATACCATTAGCACAGCCGAGTATAGCACGATTTGTGATTACACCTAGGGGGGTGCTAGCAGAGATGCCCTCTGTATTTTTCTCTACAGCAGAATCAGTTTGTTGCCTGAAAGGGGCTCTGAAATAGAGAAGACATAATGGAAAGCAAAGCACGTGAACTCAACTGCTGACCGAGACCAGCCACCTTGAGGGAGCATCGACAGTTCATTCTCCTCGTTCTAGACTCGTGGTTTAGAGAACAGCACACATTAAAATGAGTTTTTAAAAACGTGTAGAAGAATAAGCAGGAGAAATTCATGGTCTTCACATCCCCGTTTGTAGCAAAAACGATTAGAAAAATGTACCTGGTGAATAAGCAGAAGGAATGAACTCCAAGAGCTTGTACACTGAATGCCCAAGAGCGGCCTGAGCAACACGTGTCTCTAACAGGGTAGCAGAGGGCACAATTCACCACTCCAGTGAGTGAGGAAGCTAAGGTCACGTACGGGCTGTTAACTGCCTGCTGGTGCATACGCACTACTGAAGCTGTCCAACACAACCATTCTGGGATTTCTTATCAGCACTTCCCGCACGGAAGCACATTTCCAATCCATAATCCACTCCAGAATTCAGATCTTCCAACCCAAATGCTGATTTTCTGAAGCGTTATCTCAGCTGTGAGCCGTTACCTGGTAGAGTGGCAGGCTGATGCAGTAGTGTTCGCACCGAGTGATGTGGGACAGGAAGAGACAGGTTGCCACGGGGTGCTCAATGAGGTAGATGAACCAATGGTAGTGCGTGAGGTAGCTAGAGATGTTTTGCGACTGGCTGAAATGTAGGGACTGCTGAGGTCACTACTTCTACCAAATGAAGCACTGTAAAACATCACAAAATCACGTCCTTCAGAGCACAGTAAATACTCAACAGAACATCACCACAGCTGGGTTCTCAGCTGGAAAGGGAGCAAGTATTACATCTTAGCAAACATCTGCAAGGAGATTAGAGTACACTGGAATCGCTGCAGGTCGCTCACGCAGGCTAGCGCTGGCAGCACCCCTCTTAGCCAAGCCCAGCTGAGTTTCAGTGAGAGAATAACAGCGTGGAGGTGAATTGGTGAAGATCAGGGAAGGGAAAATCCTGCCGCAGTGAAAGCGGTGCACAGAGAGCACCCCTGTGTACTGGGGAAAGGTAGAAATGATGAGCAAGGATGAGGTTGCTTAAAGCAGGGAAGAAGAGAGTGACATAAGCAGGTCTGGCTGCATCACTTTCTAAGGATGCCCAGGACTTCCAGTTTTAAGAACTTGTTTCAGTGGCTTAAAGCTTTGGCAAAGATGATCAGTTCAGGCTTTCATTTTCTTTAAGGTATGTTTGGCACAAACTCTGTATTTTTGGAAAATAGCTAGCAAAACTGTCCAAAAATATTCAAGAATAAGCAAAGGAAATACATATTTTGCCAGTTTAGAACAAAACCATTAAAACCGTTACTACTGAAAAGCTCTAAGCGTTTAAGTGCTTACACTTTGGAGAAGAGACAGGAGAAAAGGAGAAGGGCTCTCATACAAGGATGTACCCATTTGCTTTTTCAGAGAAAATCCACCCTAAGTGGGATAAGTTGCACACCTCTAAACAGGCTTGATGAAATCTGGCAAAATCTCCTTATCGCATGTGCCCCATATACAGGTTGCTCGTCGTCTACACAGAGCAAATGAGCATGCATGCATGACCCAGGACCCTGCCACACCTTTCCCAGCAACTGGTATTCCTAGTTGCTACTGGTCAGACTGGGCTGTCTGCAGGATCAAAGGCTGGAAGGCTGCCTCTCACCTCCTGCATCCTAACAACTCCCATGCCAGCACACATGGAGCATGGAGGAAAGTGGTTGTGTCAGGAATAAAAGCTGACCTAGAGGAAAAGTAGACCAGGACGAAGAGCTGCAGGTTTATGGGAAAGCCAGGGACAACGGGCTGGAACTGGAAGCCAACACGAGAGCAAGAGTCACAGAAAGCAGCCCGAGGCTGAAATAAAACTTGGAAAGGGGCACGACACCAGCCAAGGACAGGAGGTCAGAGGAAGGATCCAGTCCAATCCACTTAGGCACCCAGTTTACAAATCAGTGTTACATGCCAAGGCCCCTAGCCAGCCCAGAACAAGCAGCTGGTCCCTAGACAGCCAAAGGAGAGACTGGAGCATCCTGGAAGGCCTCCACAGGGAGGAACGTCACATTTGGGCTCTTCAGTTGACGGCTGCTTGCCATATCCAGGTCACAAAGGAACAAGTAAGTTATTGTCACCAGGTAGCAACCTCCACCAGACCCTAAACAAAGCTTCCTCTGGAAAGCCGGCCCCTGCCCAGAGCACTGGGGAGCAGGAAGTTCTATTGGAAGCAAGTGCCTCCCTTCTTGGCTCTCTGCACCAGAGGAAAAGGAGCCCTGGAGACAGGCTGGGAGGAGAGCGCGAGCAGGGAGCTAAGCCTGGCCGGTGTGGGTGTGCAGAGCAAGCAGCCATGAAGTTGCAGAAATGACTGTACTCAGAAGACGATGGTAGTGGAGCGTGCACCAGGGGAAGAAACAAGAGGAGCATCAGAGGAAAAGGTGGTGGCAATCCTGGGTGGAGCAGGGTTGATGTGGCACCATCCTAGAAGACCCCAAGGCAGAGAGGCTGGGGCATGAGGGGTGGATGCAAACAAAGAGAAGGAACTCGGTCAGGAAGGGAGGACACGGGAGGGTTAAGGAAGACCTGAGAAGGACTGTCTTTCAGAAGGGGAAGGTAGTGGGTGAAAAGGGGAGACAAGAGGGTGGGAAGCAGCACCAGGTACCTGGCAGAGCAGAGGTGTGGGGGAGCTGAGGGGGGAAGGAGGAGGATCAGAGGAAAAGAGCATGGTAATGGTGGTGTGACAACTCCTACACGCACATGCCTCTGGTTGAAGAAATGTGGTGCTGGGGCATCATGCACACACTCCTGCTCACAAGAAGGGTGCCAAGGCATTGTCAGCTCTACAGGAATTCACCTCCCCACCCCATTGCCCTGCCTGGGTGGCATTGCACAGTTTGAGGAGGACTCTAAGGCATTTATTCAATTGTTCACATTTGATGTGAACAGGACCAGAAAATTGCAAGAAAAAAGGTTAACTGGGGAATCTTGTTAATCAGCTGTGTTCATATGAATCTGCAAAAAGGAGGATTGTAAGTTTATGCTACAGAATGAAACATTAGAAATAAAAAAGGCACTGACACATTGCTACTCGTTCTCTGTCATAATCACCACAACACAACCATCAGGGAATGAGCAATGAAATGGAAAGCAACATTTCATATCAATAAAAAGAAATACTTCTGAAAACAGCTAAGGCAAATAGAATCCAAAATCTTAAAAGCCTTCAAAACCTTAAAAAGCTTCCATGTACGCTAATAAAAAAAGGTTTGCACAAAACACATAACTATTATTTTTTTTTGGAACATACTGCCATAGAGTATTGCAGAGGTCAAAATATGATTTGCTTATGGGAGTTGGCCACTGTGGTGGCTATTAAGAACAATGGTTAAGTATAACCCCTGGCTCCTAAAATCATGATTGCTGAAAGCAAGGAGAGTGTGGGAGCTTGAAGACTGCTCTTAAGTTATCCTAGCTTTTGCAACTTGTCCCTCAAAACCAATTACTGTCAGAAACAGAGGCTGGACTGCGTGGACTATTGGCCTGACTCACTGTGATGGTATTCATGCAAACAAAACCAGTAAAAAGGTGTATCTGCAAATGTGTAAAATGAAGGAGAAACTAATCGTGTGAAAAAGTGATTTCATTTTGGTATGTGTGATCCCTTTCTGTGAGGCATCTCTTATGGCTGATGTCAGAGGAAGTATGTTGAATTAATTCAATCTGCTATGCCAGTTTTCCTCCAAATCCTTTAACATACAGGTGATGTGAACTGGCTGTTTGAAGGCCAATATGCAATATGAACAGGCTGTCAGAATACGGTTCTGGGAATTTTTAGGCTAGTGGTACACCCGTAGAGAAAGTAGAACTAATGACAGTCACTACCGTTACAGAGAGTGCTTTAAGATTCGCTTCAACTAATGCTGAAGAACATTTGCAACATTGCTGCAAGTTATTCCATCCCCTTTTGTAAGAAACGCCATTTTCAACATCTTAAGATGATCTGTTGCTGTTGTTTACTCTTTGTTTGGGGGGTCATATGAAGCACTTATAGAACATAACTAGGTATCTTTATGCAGATTAGTTACATGCTAAGGTAAAGGGGAAATGCAGATGTCATCTGGACAGAAGTCCTCTCAGTAACATCCAAATATGTCATGTTCACTTTAATTCTTCCTCTCTCAGAACGAGCTTTTATCTGTTGGAGTTGTGTTCAGAGTTTTGTTAATACTTGGAAATGACAAAGAACTCATCCTTTAACAGGCAACCAGGTACCCTTGTCTTAGAAGCTGATGCACAAGGCTGGAGACATCAGAGATTCAATACAATGATATTTAATTTCTCTGTGCTCTTCTATAGAAAACTATATGGGATAAAGGTCAAATTGATCATGATTTTACTGTTTGTACATATAATGAAAACCCATTGATCTCTTAAAAAAAAATTATACTTTATTCCTACCTGGCAAAGCTACTCTCTGTAATTGCTTGTAAACCAACACTCTCTATGAAAGGCCTGAATTCAGCCTTTGTGACAAGAAATGGGTATTCATGAAATACCACTGCCTGCCAAAACCTTTGCTAGTCTCTGTACAGTTTAACCAAGGAAATACAGTACAGCTATGTGAATGTAATACTAAATCTGGTTCAGGATTAGCTGAGATAAACAGTCAATGTAAAATTTTAATGGACAGCCGTGTTAGTGACGTTAGTGACTGGACTGTCTCTCAGATTAGGGAACAGTGAGGCATGCCAGCAGTAAGAGGCAAAAGTTTTCCAGTGTAATCAGCTGCGGCTTGTTGGACTGCCTTTAGAGAGAGACAAGCTATGGAGGTTGGCCTGTCATCATGTCCCAGGATAGATGTGAAGTCACTGGAATGGATCAGCAGATCAGGAGACGTCTACTGCTTTAAGCGGCTATCTGTTTCACCTTTTGTGGAAATGGGTCTATATGTGCTCAGCAATTGGACAGACTTATCCTCAAGCACAACTTACCTCTTCCAGCATAAGTACTAGAACACAAAAAACCCACCTCTTCCCAAATACCTGAAGCAATTGTTCCATCTTTAGGAGAGTCATTTAGTTCACAGTCTAGAATTTGGTGAAACACCATCTAAAAACCTTGAAATATTTCTGCCTTTTTCCTTAAGCAGACATCAAATGCCTTTGCAGTGTGACATGTTTATACATGATGTTTTGATGGTGTCCAGTATTAGCTAAAATAAAGGGGAGGTGATGGAACTGTACTCTGAACAAAGAGCTGATCCCCCTTCTCACAACCGAGGTGAAAACTCAGTAATGTATTATTTGCCTTAACAGAGCAGGGCATTCATTCACCTCATTCAGAGATAGCCATTATCTGGTACTCCAAGGGAACTGAGCCTCTGCCTTCCAAAGGGGTAAGAGATACTGCCAATTAAAGAAGTTATGCACAGGATTGCTCTCCTGATTCTGCCTGGATGGTTTACCAGCAATCAGCCTCTAAAAATTCACATACACTGTGCAGAAACTGCTTCCTTACTGCCACAAGAAAATAGTTGGAGACATCAGTCTCACTCCTTAGCAAGTGTTCTAAGTCACGCACAAGAACACTGACACTTTTCTGATAATGATGCCATAAACAAGGAATGATATAAACCAAAATTAGAGACAAGCTACAACTTACCTGTCAATGGCTATCTGAACAATGCTTTCAGACTGTAATTACTTTATTCTCTTTTTATGATCAGTTTTTGTTTTATTATCTAACCATAATACTAGCTTAAAACTGAGAAAGCACTTTGCATTTGAATTATGTGAACAAGAGTATTTAAATTCAGTTCAGCAATTTACAAATCAACAAGAATTACGGCCTTTAAAAATACTATTTAGCATGACAAATGTCAGCAAATCTTAATTTTTATTTCCTGCTCTCAGCAGAAGAGTGTCCCAAGGCCAGTTACGCTGATGCAGTAAGCAGCAAGCAGAAGTTGGGAGGCATGTTAAGAGTAGAACTGACTGCCTGGGAATCCATATAAGACAGAATGGGACATACCTTTTCAAGTAGGTAGATACGTAGGTTGTAGGTGCACCAGAATGGGGAGCTTCATTTCCCTTTGATTCATCCCTCCATGGCTGCCGGGTGTAAGAGCCGCTGCGCACTAGGTTAACAGCCGATTCTCTAATGCAGAGGAGAGCACAAGGTTTGTTTAGAAAAACTTCTGGAGTCTGTTTTTGGCTCCTTTACAGTTCCACAACGTAAAATCCTTCCCTTACACCTATGTGCACCACTGCTCACAGGTGACACAACTCACTGAAACACCTCTTCTGGCCTTAACATCAGTTTCAGTTAGTGCCAAGTATTGCTTAAGTATTACTTAAGATTATCACCAGATGATGTAATGTTCTGCATAAAGAGGAACAAGATCCTTTTTAGTCAGAAAATTTGCAATTGAAATTCAGATTGCCCATAAAAGTAATTTAACATATTAAGTAATGTTATTTGATATTCTCTCTGCCATCTTGTATCAAACAACATTGCATAAATGAACAGATACTGCAACTGCAGGGGAAGTTTTTATCCTCCAAGGTATCCACGCAATGACAGTGAGGCAACTCAGTATGGCAAATCCTTTGCTATACTTAGCAGCAGAAAACTACAAAAAAAATTTGGCAATGTCTAAAACCACTTGACAATTTATCAATAAATTACTAGTAGTCCTGCTTATCATAGTTATCTGAAATCAAGGCTCCTTTTCCTAATACACACTTCAGCAGTATGTCTTACTCTTTTCTGCTTTTGGACAGGACCTTGAGCTTGTCATGCAACACAAACCCATTCACTCATCAGCCTGCAATTATTTTTCCTTTTTCAATTGTTGTGTCCATGCTGATGCCCTTTCAAACACCTGTGGGTCCCACAAACTGAAACTCGTCTGTTTTGAAAAGAAAGACTATTGGAAAAAATCTGTACTGCACAGTACATCTGGGCACCATCTGTTCCTTCAGGCCAATTCTCCTCATTCCCTACTTTACCAAGCAAAGGACACTTATCAGCAGTCAGCTGGATATGCCACTCAATATAAGCCACTGCCAAAACCGCTCAAGCTTATCAGTCGTTTAAACACAGATTGTCTGCCCAACTCCAAATCACAGTGACTGGCTGAGGTTAAGCAAGAACGCAGCAGGGAGGTTCCAGCAAAAGATCGGCAAAGAATCTCAGACTGTGCTGAAATTCTCTCAGGGTGGTCACCTGCCATAACTTCTTCACAACAATTACAGTTCATGACTCCTCTCTATGTGCCTTTCTGTCACTACTGTGGAAGTGGCTGGAAATGAGGCAAAGCTCAAATTTTCCTCCCTCTAGCATAAACTAGAGGTTTTAGAGATTAGAGATTAGCTCCTCAACTGTATCTTGAAATACTAGGTATTTAACCCATTTATACTGTGGGTCTGTCCAGGGGCAAGCACACACATTCACTGTAAAAACAGTCCCTGCAATGGAAACAGTTCTACACGTGAGGGAGTTCACAAACTCAGGTGAATCAAAAAAATGACAGATGTGTGAACAAGGGGACTGAAAAAGGGACTACTGAGCAAGTGACAGAGGTACAAGTGCAGATGCCAGCTACAAAATGTGGCACTTACATATAAAAGGAAAAAATAAGCATAAATCTTGTTTCCTGGATGGAGATCATACATATATGAATACAGGGGTGGAGAAACCAGCCTGTTGCCCTGCTCACCTAAATCAAAAGCAATGTACCAGAACTTTTATAGACCAGAGAGAGCTCTCGATATTGTCAATTCCTGCGTACTTGGGACTGCTGAGAAAATATATGAAGCACGAATATAGAAAAAAAGGTATTCTGGAGGAACTATCTACAGGACAGAAGCTGAGCATTAAGTTCAGTCAGCCTCACCTGTTTTCTTTTTCTTCGATATCACTCGTACTGCTTAGTCTTCTGGGGGCTATTGTGGCAAGATAGATCTTGTTGTCTTTATCCTGGTGAAGCAGAAGAAGTACTTAAACTGTAAATCTGTTATGCTTCCAGCATGTTCAGTGACATCTAAATTCATGTTCAAATTTCTTCAACTAAGAAAGCATTCTCTTGTCTAAAGACAACTGGTTTAAGGCATTTTCTTGGCCAACACATACCACAGCATGGAAGTATCAGTTCTGAAAACTATTTCCTGAAGAGCATGTTAGTGAGTAAAAGCAGCTTCTAACTAGAACTACTTATAAATCATAGAATAGTTTGGGTTGGAAGACACCTTTGAAGGCCATCTAGAGTCCAACCCCGTGCACTGAGCAGGGACATCTAGATCAGCTAGATCAGGTTGCTCAGAGTCCCATCCAACCTGACCTGGAATGTTTCCAGGGATGGGGCATCTACCCACAGACAACAAAGTTACAGCTAGTGAATATGTGGGATGGGATTTACAAATACAGCTGGTGGATACAGGAGGAATCCATGTAGGTAACAGTGAAGGAGAATTTCCACTGCTGGTATGTGCTACTGTCTGGATTACATATTTTCTGGTAAAGAATGGGCCATGCTAGACTAGCAGTCCTTGTTCACTGGCAGCCCACTTCAAACTGAGCAGTAATTAAGCCAAAGGGGCATCGAACTCCAGTTCTGCAAGAACAACTGACAAGACAGGAGCAATTTCCAGAAGAAAAAACAGAAAGAATGAGAGACACCTAAGTTTGTTATGGGTACAAACCTCAGCAATAACTCAAAATGTAAGGGAAAGGTTCTTAAACCTGTGAGATGAAGTCTGCTCAACTGGGATGCACTAAAACATGTTTACTGAAAGTCAAACCTTTTCTCTGTTGTCTAATAATGCAGATATCCGAGGACTTGACGAAGAACGATAGATAGAAGAAGTCTTATCTCTCTGCGCCTCGCGAGTAGCGGCAACCTCACTCAACATGTTGTGGCTGCCAGTCTTCCGTAGTCCCAGCCGCCACGATGAAGGTGACTCATCCTTCTGCTCATCTGACTTGCTGAGCCAACTGAACTGTAGAGAGGAAAGGGGACATTTGGAAGAAATAAGAGCAAGGCACCATCTAAGTTCTGGAAGTGTTTCAACAAGCCACAATTTTTGCTGGGCTACACTTGTAAATGTAAGATGGAGTGACTTTGATTTCCTACTTAGCTTTAATTACAGGACATAGCTCAAAGTGAACTCACAGGAATGCAAACTGCTGTAGTGCCCTCATCCCCAAGGACAGACAATGAAAGAAATCTTGTGTCATTGTGCAGCTCCCTTTGCCTACACAACGTCCTCCTCCAGCTTTGCAGAAAGAATATAAGGAACAATGAAGCTTTTAGGAGCACCTGTTTATGAAGGGGGAATTATTCAATACAGGCAGAAAACCAAAAAAAGTAATCAACTCTTTTGGGACTACTGCAAATAAAACCCTTACACAGATCAAACTGGAGAGAGACCAGGAGAAGCCATTAAGATCATCAGGGAGCTGGAGCACACAACATGTAAAGGGAGAGACTGAGGAAACCTGGCCTGTTTATAAAAGAGAAGGCAAAGAAAGGATTTAATTGCTACTTGGGGGGTGGGGTTTACAGAGGATATGGAACCAGACTTCTTCTCAACAGTCTACAATGAAAGGAGAAGGAGGAACAGAAACAAGTTCCAACATGGAAATGCCAAGTGACCTGAAGGAAGACGTACCTCCTGGTAGGAGCAATGTTGCACTGGGACAGGGAACAAGAGAGTGGGGCATCTCCATCCACAGAGACTTTTCAATATTCAGCTGAGCTCAGGTAGTTCAAAGCAATGTGACATAGGCTTGAAGTTCGCCCTGCTTTGAGCAAGAGCTTGGAATACAGGCTTTCAGAGGCCTGTTCTAACTTAACCCTTTCTGTGGTCAGGTAGCTGCATATTCTATACATACCACAGAATGGACCTTCATGCATTTTGTTACATGAGGCATTTCTGACAAGCATATATTATTCCTGAAATATACAACTGCTTAAATATATAGTTTTAGTTACAGTTATCAAGGCTTACAAAAAGATGCCTACTGCCATTCAAGAATGGAGCCTGGGAACCACAAGAGATCCTTCCACAAAGACGGGGCTGAACACCAAGTTGTATAGGAAATAAAGCAAACAAAACATTAGGAATTATTGGAAAGGAAGAGAATGTGAAACACACCACCATCATGCCTCTGTGTTACTGCAGGGTACAATCACATCTTTGGTAACACACACAGCTCAAAAACAGTATAGAAGAAGGGGAAGAGATTCAGAGAAAGGAACAAGAAAGAATAGAGCAAGAGAAGTTTTGTATAGGGAGTTACTCAGTATATCATAAGTCTCTAGGGTGAGATATGACCAAGGTACACAAAATCCTCAGTGGCACACAGAAGGGTGAATAAGGATCAATTATTCCTTATTTTTTCACATAAAGGAAGAAGGGGTAGCAAACAAAACCAGCGTGTGGCAGGATGAAAGAAACAGGTGCAGGAAGCGCTGTGTAATATGTAATTAAACTGAAGAACGCTTTGCCACTGGACGTTATAGGATCCCAAATATTATGGGCACTCAAAAAGTGACTGCATAAATTCATAGAGGAGGTACTGAATATAAAAAAACCCACAGGTTCAGCAACTCCCTGAAATGCAAATTGCTAGAAGGTGGGAAAAAAGTCCAACTAGATGCTGTCTTCTCTAGTATCTTTTGATGGTCACTGTCAACGGCAGGGTACCGGCGTAGACAAGGCTTTTGGTCACAGCTGATATAAGCGTTATTATACCATATTCTATGTAACACAAAACATCTGACATCCAGAATAAATGAAGCCACTGAGGAACTCTGCCCTCAAACTCACTGACTCAAGACTGCAAAGATAAAATTATCACTGCAGTATTTCAGTAGTGTTTCTTAGCTAATGTTATCTTAATGCAGATGCACAGTTAACCTCCTGTACTCCACTAATGCTAGCACTTCCAGCCTACTGAGCTACACAGCTCTAACGCTTTCATGTAGTTTTGAAACTTTCCTCACAGAAAGCTCAAATCCTCAGTAAAAGCTGCCTTCTGTTATTTCTGAACAACATAGGAACAGCACATACTAATAACTCTACAAATGGAGGGCAACACAAGCACTCATATTTTCCTATATAAAAACGCAATCTGACAAGGAGAGTTACAGAAGAATCAAATGTAAGAGAAGGTAAAGCAACTGCTCTTAAGTGATGGAGGTTGAACTGATAGCTGCTTTGCACACAGGCCCACTTCTATACCCTAACAGTCTTAGTTTGGTTAAACACCTCAAATGAGTGAGAACAATACTCTGCAGCTGGAAAAAGGTTAACTGAGGTGCTCATACTTCCCAGTATCCTTCCACCTTTAATACTTCCCCTGCTAAGTCAGCCTGACTTGAAGAACGCCCAGAGGAGCTCTATTTCATTTGCTCTGCATGAGAAGTTAGACTTAGTAGAATGTCAAAAATAAAAAAATTGTGACTAAGCAAGAAACATTTTCCCTCTAACATGTACCTAGTGCTTCAGACTTTGGCAAGGTGGCTGCATTGTATAGCTGTCCTCCACATTCTGGTGCAAAAAGAAAACAGATGCGTAAGATACCAGTCCTCAGCAGAACACAGAGTCTCCTGGTGCCATCTAGCTGAGTGACGCGAGAGCTGGAGAATTCAGATAAGATTTCAGTAACTCTACTTCACCTTTTAAAAGCTTTCATAGCCTAGCTATCTAGTCAGATGCAAACTTTATCCTGTCTGCTTACTGGGCTGTAACATCATGCCACTGAATCAACTGAGCTTGGCAAGTCAGAGGCACTTTAGAAGACGATGCCAAAT
>NW_010537269.1:0-30362 GCF_000687285.1 Phaethon lepturus | reverse complement strand
CAGCAGGAACCAGCTTTGGTGAAAGATCTCATGCTGGTAAGACATTGGCATCAGCTATCTCAGAACTGAGAGTGACACAAAGCACTTGTGGTAAGCAGGGTTCCTCTTGTGAGCAGTGCAAGTGCTTCAGAGGGTAAGAGATTCAAGAAGATTTATTGTAGAAACATCCTCCTTTGCGCCAGTCCTATGCTGTTGTTAACACAGCATCTTTATCAAGATTGCGTACTATCATGCTTTCCTAAATGAAAGTCTTGGTACTGCTCTGAAAATTGGTTTCAGAGCATCCATTTCCCAGTAAAACCTACTACTTTTGAGCACTGCTGGAGTCCCCCATTGATTCCAAATTCACTTACTCTTCTGGCAGATGCAGTGAAGGAGTTGGGCTCGGGTGGTGGTATTTGCTCAGTGATGCTAGGCCTGCTTTCATGGCTGGCGTGGTTGACAAAGGGCTCTTCCTTCCTTTCTACAATTTTAAACAAGAAGAGAAACGAAATGTTTCAGTATTGCACTTCCAAGGCCCTTCTTTACAAGCACAGTGTGCACTACACTCAAGTTCAGCGTTGCTGTGACCTCAGTATACTTTACATCATAAAGATTATGTCTGTGCCAAGGCTAGCCAGGGCTTTCTGCAAGGAGGCTTTCTACTTACTAAAAAATATAACGGATACATTTGCCAGGTAAAGCTTTTGAACTTCATTCCCACAGACAAGCAAAATCTTTGCAGAAAACTCCTTAGGGAAGACAAACAGATTTTTTCATTTATTCACAATTTTGTTTCCTCTCAGGGATTGTTCTTCTTTTGTAAAATTCGGCAAGAAAAGCAGAACATGCTACTCCTATTGCAGTACATGAATACGCACTGCAGCACACATCCGAGTGGGTCTGGTATCACTGCACAGTTCTAATGCAGTTGCTTATGCTGGTGGGCACAATTTCTGGTCTTCTACAGTGAAATCTGTTTTTCTACATGAAGTTAGGACTGATTGCCAATAAAAATCTTTAACAGGGCTCACAGCAAGCTAAGCAAACCCTACCAAAGCTCACAGCTGGCTCCCTGCTTGTTAGACAAGTGCAATCATCCAGTATCAATTTTTTTTGTATATATGCACCATGCTTGACATAAGAACACCCACCAGACATTACTGGGGCAGAGTAACCAGAAACTATGTCTCAGGCAGTAGGTTCAATTGACAGGAGTGGCCAGGGCTCTCAGTCAGTCTCTTTACCGAACACAGCCACATGCAAGGTGCCTGAGAAATGATGTACCTACCCCAACAAAAAATATGTTTTTCTCTCGCAGCTAGGAGTGCCTCACACAGTCATGGTTTTGAAAAAACAAAGTCATTTTAAGTGTAACCACCCAAACAGTACTAGCAAATGAAGTAAGGGCAGTGAATAAAGATCTGTTATTACATATAAAAAGTAGTTTGGTATGGAGCAACTGTGAGGATGGCACCTTGGAACACAAGGATCAATCTTTCTGAAACAAATGTTCTCACTCCTAGAAAATAGGATTCAAAGGACATGGAAAACAGAAAAGAGCAAGCCAAGAGAAACATTTAAAAATAACAGGCAGTTAGCAGGACTGACAGATCCAGAATTAAAGAGACAAAAGATGCATCTCCCCTAGGATGGTCTGCATGATATTGAAGTCTCAGCCACCCTTTCCCTCTCTTTGTGTCATTTCAGAACTTCCAAAGTCACCTAAACAGAATATGTCATTTCTTGAGCCTAACACTCAGATGCACTGCACTTTCAAACAGCTCTTTTAGGAAGGGGCAGTAGATTACCCATTTCTTCTTGCAGACCTGACTTGGCATACAGCAGTCCACAGAAATGCATACAGATAAGAAAATTACATGCTTGCCATTTGCTGACTTCTTGAGACTGAAGCTTGTAAAACACAGGAGACTCCTTGACATTGCAGGAAGGGGAGAACAGACCTGGCCTGACAGCCAGCAGGCTTTACATGCTGGGCTGGACAGTGATTGGTAGCCCGTTCTGGAAGTTTACGGTACAGAGGTCAGCTTTTAAGGGCAAGCCTAATTACAAGGGCACAAGCTTGAGTGGTAATGACAGGTTGGAAAGAACTCCTAACTGTGAGCAATGCGACCGAAAGGAGTCGATTGCAGGAGAAGGACAGGCAAAAGTACCTCGCGCCAGCAGCGTGAGAGCCTGCATGACCATAGGCATCGTTGTCTTTAGGGGAGGATCCCACACTTTATTTTACTAAAATTTCAGCAATAAACATTACAAATTCCAATCAAGGGAAACCAGCGACTATTAGCTCAACCTCCCTGAAACGAATCTGGTGAGACTAAAAATGTAGTTCTCTAATTTGGCATAAATATAATTTTTCTTAAAGGTTTTTTGAGGGGGTTCTTTTTTTTTATTTAGGTAAAACCCACAACAAACATTGAAAGTCTCCCTGGCCTGCTTTAATTCACAATAACTACATATTGTAATAGTTACCAGCACAGATAACTACCACAGAATTTTATACTGATCTTGCTCTTGTTTATATACAACGCAATGCCAAATTGTTAATTGTCCTAAAGATGAATGAAATGGCATTAATGCACTTAGCTTCCTTTGTTTGAAGAACACAGATTTCTTACAGACTGTAAGAAACATGGTACTCTCTGAAGCACTCCAGGAATTTCACTGCTCACCTCTTAAAATTTTTCTCCTCCCACAGTCTCTATGCAGAATCCACAAATTTATCACAATCTGAGACTTTTCAAAAAATGCCTCAAAATAAACTTCTGTATTATACTGACAGCTTCTACATTGTCCCGCCTTATGCTCAATTACCAAAGGAATTAAAATATTTTGGTTTAAAAAGATCACCAATAGCAACATTTTGGCTTTTTCCCCCCCCTCTTTCTCTAGACAACAGTCATCTTCTATCTGTCCAGCACTGCTCAGAATTACAAAGCTATGTGAATATTAAATTTCAGAAGAAAATTAAGAGAAATAAGGAAATAATTTCCATGTTTTCAAAAACATGCCTCCTATATCCATCCAAGCATTTAAAATGTCTAGCAGATAATAAAGCATAATTGTTCTTAAGATCGCCTTTGAAACTAATAATACTGTGACATTTAGAATTTTCTGTTAAAAGCTATTTTCATCCCTACTTATCTTTGGAGTCCTCCTATAACATATGGGCTGATGTTGTTATCGCATGACTCTTGTTTTAAAAAGAGTACCGAAAATGTGCACCCCATTCCCATATGCAACAACTGACAGCTATGTCTACATCCAGCTGGACAAGTTCATGTTCATTTTATTAGAGATTTGAGAAGTTTACAAGGAAAGGTTTCAATTCTGATGGAAATTTCTCAAAGGAGCCAATAATCTCTCTAGGAAAGGAAAGCACGGGTAACAAAGCCTGAACCTTAATCATTACTTGAATGCTTTTTGTCTTCGATTTGTTTTGGCTTTAATAGTTTGAAATAATTAGTATAATGTGCTTTGCTCAGTGAATTAACTCAACAAAAAGACCTGTTCTGGTTTTAGACAGAATTTAATGCCAAATGCTTTAAGCGCTTTCCTTGCTCAAGGATCTTACGCTGTTCCTAAATCAGTTAACCACCACTTCTTATAGCTATATATACATGTTAGAGGTGTTTTGGTCAAGTTCCTACCATGTTTACAAGAATTGGCACATAGCTATATAGGGCTGCTGTCCAGTAAAAGCCTGATTTATGGAGCAAATAAATCTGACTTCTACTGCATGCCTGTTTCTACCACTGACTTCTCCACTACATTTGTTTAATTTAAAAGCCAAAAGATTATTTCACCATGTTACTGTCATACCCAAATAGCTTTTGTAACTACCAGCTCTGCAAAGACTAGACCGGATTCTCAACACCTCTCCTACTGCGATAAAGATCGTAATTCATACAATTAGAACACAGGTGACAATTTTACTGGCACAAGAAGCAGGATAAAACTTTAAAATATACTTCTATGCAAGGACTTATTTATTAGTATACTGGGATATAGGCCAAGTAAGCTGATGCTAAAAGTAGTTTAACCATTAAACACATCATAGTCCAAGATCCATCTCTGCAGAAATATTAAGTACAAGTAAGTGTTGGCTTACTGTAAAATTAAGTATCTTTATTTAAACTTCCTGTGCTGCACTATTTCAACAAATTAAGGAAGCCTTAGAAATTATGGAAAAAGAATGAGATTGAAACAAAAGGAGCAGGGTGCCAGCAATATGCTATAATGTAAAGGCTAACATGACTCGGTGTACTTAATCCTTATTTTCCACTATGTTCTGCAATTATTGTGCATCACAGTCAGAAAAAAGTCCCTCATCTCCATAATTACATGGAACAGCTTCAGCCCTTCATTTAATTTCTCTTATCCAAATACAACAGGTTATTATCTTCCCACATGTTCAATTGCTTTTCTACCATCTTGCAGCAACTATAGTATTCATCCTGAAATTGGCCAACGAGGAAAAACCCTACTGTTTAAGAACAACCTATGAGCAATGTGTCATCTTAAAATTCAAGTGAGCTGGAAGTAGAAATTAAAATACTATCCACAGCTTTTTTTCAGAAAAATTATGCTGACCTGGGAGTCAGCATTTAGATCAGCTTTTTCAGTACACTGTAGAGTTCTCCATATTCTATACATACACACTGGAAGGAAGACTTTCTGGATGCCTTTAACAACTAAGAAAAAAGGAAAAAAAAAGCAGTTCTCAAAATGATCCCCTAATATTGCTAGGCTAATTATTAAATCCAAGACTGTACTTAGTCTCACCTGACTCCTTTTCAGCATCTGATTCTGAAACTTCATCTTCTTCAGCTTCTTCTTCTTCTTCAGAACTAGAACTGCTGGAGTCCTTGTTCTCTTCCTCCATTTCCATGGACTTCAGTGTGTCTTCCTCATAAAGAATCTTCTCTTTGCTGCAAGATACAGAAATTTTAAGGACTACCAGGCAAGTGAGTTATTTCCGAGTTCTACTTGTCAGGAAGACATAGACATGATTTGCTACATGTAGAACAAGCAAAAGGACAAAATCCATCTACAGACTCAGCATCCCAGCACTTCCAGCACTGCCCATTTGCCACGGATTCCAATGCCAGCCCCACGTTTCCTAAATTTGCAAGTGTTTCTCAATCCAAAAAAATGTGATCTCTCTTTTCCTAGTGCAACACAACCCATCAGCTGGGCTGTATGGCTCGGTGCAACTGCAAAGGTGCTGTTCTCAGCCCAAAGGTCAAAAAGATAACCAGCAAGAGCAGAAGCTGAGGGACCAAGCATCAGCCCAACTTGTTCCACCATTCAGTGGGTATGTTAAGAAACAGCTAAAATTGTACTTAAGAGAGATCAGATTTACAAGAAACCATGAAATGAACATGAACAGCAGCAAGATTTTTGAATCAGCTGAGGCCCAGCTGACTGCTAACAGATGAAGCTGGTCTCCCATTACTCTCTGGCCAGCTTCTTTTCAATAAAGAGGAAAGAGACGTACTTGGTGAAGAGTCCGCTTTGAGGCTTGCCATTCATGTCAGCTTCAATTAGCTTATTCCTCGTCTCCTTCTCACTTCTCAACTGTCAAAAAGTCCAAGAAGATTGGAGAAAGAATGAAAAGAGACATCTTAATGAGCCACCTCAGCACAATCCAGTAATTACCACAGCATAAGGTCATCCCAACCTTGTTAGATGAAAAATACTGTGTATTAGTTTAACAAGCCAATTCAACAGATGCACAACTGCAAGATCACTGGATGTCTTCGACTAGAGCTCCATAAGGGTACAGCAACACACCCAGCATGTCCTTAGACTCAAGCTGCAATTTAATAAAACCTTCACAGAAGTCTGCAGCAGTCCCTGCTGAGACCCAGCATCAAATCCTGACTTCCACAGTACTGCCCTGCATCTGCCCATGCAGACATAGTGCTGGAGGTCTGTCCACATATGTTTATATGCCCATGAAATCAGGCTAGGTTCAGTTTAAAATTTGCTGCCTCCTGAGGCTGTTGTTTACTTGCTCTCAGAGGAAAGCATTCAAGTACGCCCTGTACAGGCAACCGACGGATCTCCCACGAGGATGGGCCACCTCTTCACCATCTCAAATGCCAGCATAAGTCATTGCACAAGAATACCCGTGATCACTGCAGCAACTGAAATATTTTTCTCAGAGAGCAGCAATATTAATTTTGTCACCACTTACGGACAAAATAGTAACCAAAAAATTGTTTCAGTACCTCTAGAAGCACAGACACAAGTTGAAGTAGTAAAAAGGGATTGCAATCAGAGGCTCACTTTTAAGGCTGTCTCTTTTGTGTCATGTCTAGCCTAGTTATTCTTTCTCTTTTGGTAGTAGGAGCTGACACCAGGCACAAGAAGCAAAAGCTCTGCAAATTCTGAATGTGGGAAAAGCTACATGGAGTCCAGCAAAGAGCCAAAATTTGGGGTACAGTGTGTTGTTAAATAGAGCAAACTGTTGGAGCACAGCAAAGGGAAGTGCAGGAAACAGCCTGCTCTATTCACAGGTAATCAGAGATTGGGAAAGCCCATCCGAACCCAAATCAAATGAACTGCTCCCAGCGAACAAAAGGCCCTCTTTTCTTCAGTAACAGCAGCAAAGCTTTTGTCAAGGATGGCATATTGTTCTGCTATGTTTTTTGAATTTAAGCTTTAGATTAAAAAACCTGATTTGAGCCATTTTGGAAGTGAAATAATGTACTTAGAGGAGTGTCCTGGCACTGCCTATTTCATCCTTAACAAATCTAAGTTTTCTATTTTAAGTAATACAAATGGCACATGATAAACACACATGATAAAATGGCATTTCTATTAAAAAAAAATCATATCCACTAAATAAAAAGTGTGATAAAATCTGGATTCTTCTCTTCTTCCCAGTTCTACTATAGCTTGCTACACTCATTTAACAAATGAAGAAGGTCTTTATATAGTGCTACTATATAGAGAACAAGGGGGGCTGCTAGCCCCTGTGAAGCAGGCCTAAAAATGGGCTTGGACCCATCAAACAAAAATTCTTGTCATTGTTTTGCTTTTTCTTCTTTTCTTCTGAGCAATGCAGTTATCTGCAGAATCCTGGCGTAGTGAGATAGGAAGAAATCCAACATACAACACTGATAGTATTTATCAACACCTCATTTAGGGAGAAGCGGATTAATTTTTGAAAAGTTTCTGTGAATGTTAAGGATGCTATTTAAGGATGACAGCAGCAGCTATGATCAGAGCTTGAGTTCTACCACCCACATTGTCAGTTCCTCAAAATACTTTACTGGGTTTTATCAGCAGCGTTCTCATTATGTCTGTTTCTGAATCCAACATTTTAAATGATACTTTCTGATTTCTATCTTTTTTAAAGAAGGTTGTTTTGTTTTTTGGAAACACCCAAATGAAATAATTGAGTAGACCAGATGAAATAGAAAAAGACAACTTTCTGGCTTGATGACTGGCTTTTCTTTGATCAAGATCTATTTTTTTTCTTCCTTTTTTCTGCCAACTCTCTGCTTATAACCCCTTCCAATATCTCCATTGTATTATGAAATGGCAATTTAATACGGTTTTGAAATCACTGATTTTTTTTTTAGTCCAGAATTCCCTGAAGTTTATAATTTCTTCTCAAAGGTCTCCCTATTGTAAGAAAGGCAGACATGGTAACAAAACTCTTTCTCAACACTGACAGCATATTTCCTTAGATGCAAACACAAAGGTGACTTGGGTATTCTCTCATTAAGAAAAGAGCAGTTTGATGCTAGAGAGCTTGCCAGCTAACAAAAGCAACTGTGAAATAATAACAGTTCCAAAGATGAGCTACACATTCATGGCCAGTTTGCATAATTCTGCATGTCAGCATGCTACTGACCTTCTTGAAGCAGTCATCCAGTCTTCTAGATTTCTAGCTATTAAAAATATTGGTGTAATAAAAGATTCCAAATGACTAACATAAAAAAAAATAGCTGGGCCTCAGCTTCCTGCATCTGTTGACACCATATGTCTTAAAGAATACCTGTGCATAAAAAGGTAATTAGAGAGGTGGAAGATGATCTGCCAGAAACTCACCACAGTCTGTTTCTTCTGCAGCATTTCTAAATGCTCAACTAGTCCCTCATCAGCCACGTCGAATGGCGTCTGGCCCTGATGCAACAAGAGAAGACAAGAAGATATCTGATATGGCACGGTGTTCAAAAAAGCACTATTTACCAGTGAAGAACAAAAGTGAACATGCTCCACATCCTCCCTCCCCAGTGTTAGCTGAGTAACATACTTTGTTTCACTCCAGACTAGGGAAAACGTGGAACAGTGATGGCAGTTCTATGACTCAATCCATGATCAAAGCAACATTCAGTCATGGAAGTGCAGTTCACTGATAGGTGCTGCTCAAATCTAGCAGCCAGGATTAATGTATTTGAACTTCCAGGTTTCTAAAAAGGTCACTCTTGTACTGAAAAGGAATGTGATCAACCTCTTCTACTCATCATCGTATATTTGAACCTCCTGAAAGGCTGCCAATCGTCAGCGGGCCAAAAACTTTGGGAGCCATTTCCACATCCATGGGCATTTACAAAAGAAACAAAACAGAAAAAATGACTGTGGGGCACAAAACAAGAAATCAGCTACATTTTCACCACAACTAAAGTCATAATAACCATTTTATTAACAACACATAATGAAACCTGATGGCTAGCGATCAAATAAGTACAAGTTGCCTTGGCCACCTGACCTAGCAAGGTAACAATCCTTGACTGGAAAAAGCAGGTAATGCAGCAAATAGAACTGTCTGTCTTTTCAAGTCTAGCACAATACAAAACCCACAAACCCACACACATTCCGAACACTTTGGAAAAGCACCTGATGGCTCTTAAAATTAAAAAGATTCCTCTATTTTGGATGCCAAAGAGGTCACCAGGCTAATTTCTTTTATATTGGTTTCCAGTACAGACAGATGCACTCAAACCACACAGTGCCATGTTCCTCTTATCAAATTATCTTGCCTGCTTTCATTCCCTGGTGCTGTTCCAAGTACACACAGCCTCATTTCCTCCTCCAGAAGCAGTCCTGGTACAAGTGAATCTGCTCCAGCAGGGAGTGGTTCACAGACACTGCCTGGACATCACAGCAGGGAGGGGAACTAAAGGAACAACCCTGGACAAGCACATGTCAGCTCTTGAAAAAAACAACCTTCTATTAGGATGGAAGAGGAATTTTTTTCTCCTTTGTTTTCCTTCCATTATATTTTTCTTTACTCATTTCTCACAAATTTGAATCATTTTTCATTTTCCCTTTTTATGACCAAGATTAAGTATTCAAAAAAACGTGTGGACGTGGAACTTCGGGGCATGGTTTAGTGGGCATGGTGGTGTTGCGTTGATGGTTGGACTTGATGATCTTAAAGGTTTTTTCCAACCTTAATGATACTGTGAAGATAGTAGAACAGGAAGGATTTAAAGTTTCTGAAGGGTTCTAATATTCTAATGCCTTATGCCTTAGTATTAGAATATTATTTCACAATCCAAGACTCTCTTTTTTGCTGCTGTTTAATTTATCAGGGTTACACCAAAAGAGGAAGACACAGATTAGCCCCTATCCTTTCTTACAATCTTGGTCCTAAAGTGCAACCACTTATCTTTTTCAGTAATACTTGAAAATTTTTCTGCCTTTCTCCAGTCAAGGTTCTTTATTTTCTGATGCTTTTAACTGCTCCAGTGGACATGCTAGGAAAACTGCTCACTGTGTAACTTTGTCATGTCTTTGGATCAAGTAGTAGGCAATAAAGTTATAATACACATTGTGTAGTGACAACTTCTGTGCGTACTAACCAGCTTGTTCCTGATGTCCATATCGCAGAGTGCCTCAGCCAGGATGGAACAAGCTTCCTTCACTCCCCAGTGCGCAGCAGCATGAAGTGGAGTCCAGCCGTCATTGTCCTGGACATTCAGATTAAACCCAGCCTGGATCAAGAGCCTGAGGAAAGAAGCAATATTGATTTCTGCCCACCTGAGAATGACTTCTTGACACGGAAGAGTTTACACTGTGAGCCACAGAGCAGGTAACATGGTTCTCAGTAAGCCAGTAGTTTCTTAACTTCTTAATTCACCTAAGCAACATTCCACTTGATGTGCTTACAACTGTAACAGAAAGGGGCGGTAAATGAAAAGTGATTTTGCTGTAAAACCTGCTGAAATGTGTCTAGTTGATCAGGTTCCCTTTCAGCATGTCCTAAACTGGGAAAACATCTCAATTTCTAATCTGTCATCAGTGACCAGTCTGAACTCCAGCTCCAGTGGATAAGACTCACGCAGGCACTAAGCAAACAAACAACATGTCTGCAGACTGCCATCTCCATAACAAGGAGCCAAGAACAGCACCTGGCATGAAAAGGACATTTGGTAACTAGAGCTCAGTCTTGGTTCTACCAGAGAACAAGGCCGCACTATGTAGCAATGGTCCCTAAGGAGACGACGCCAGCAGGACTGCCAGGTAAGAAGCAGAGATATTACTGTGATTGACAGAGGTGAAATTTGTAAGTTAAATAACCTACATTTGGGTTAAATGACCCAAAATACATTTTTGCAGACTAGTCGTTGCACAGTTAAAGTAAATCTTACCCAAGTGAACCTGCCTGGGAACACCCTCACATCACATTTACTGCTGTGCGCCTTCCACCCACTCCCTTCTCAATCAGACCAGAGCACTAGTGTTTTATAGCATCTGAAGCTTGAATATTTTAAACCAAAACAAACAGAAGAGAGTTAATTGTAGTCTGAAGCTTCAGAGACATATGCACACTGGTATGCCAGTGACCAGATGAAAGTACTGAGTGGCTCATGTATCAAAACTGACTATTATCCAACTTGCTTTCATTATTTATATATGCTTAATATAATAATAAATTTAATATTAATATAGTAAGTATTATATTAAATATACTGAAAATTTCCACCGTGAGAAATGCCACCATCCATTCCACCTTCCTGCAGCACAAAGGAAATCCAGCATGACCCCAGCATGGCACCAACAGTTTTGAAACTCCTGCAGCTTTACACCGATGCGTTACTGTGCTAAAAAAGCCACAGTCATCCTATAGCAGCAGTGTGTTTCTCTGTGAAAGAAGTTTTAAATTAGGTGCTGACTTTATGTCGATTTTCCAGCTGGCAAAAGGGAGGAACATAGCTGCTAAGAGGCTCAAGGTCACAGATAATTCCACGACTCATTTGAGAGTTAGCTAGCTCCTGGCTTTCAGCCCCTCCAGTTTAAGTCACCAAAGCTTTGTATTTGAACTTACAGGGTGGCCATAAAATACACAAGAGTGAAACAATGTCGGCTCTCTGTGAGATCTGTTTATCATTATAACAATTAATGCCAAAGAGTAGCCGTCCAGAACTAGTCACCCTGCAAACACCGAATGCAGCCTTCATTGATGAGTACTGGATATACAACCCTCCACTGAAAGTCCGTGGGACCAACACCTCAAATTCAGGAGATATTACATTTCTATTCCACATGAGCTGCGTTAGATTAGCATTCCTGGGCACGGTATAGGCACAGACAGCTTCTAACTCAATTACAAGCTCTAATGAATGAATACAAATATACGAAACATGGAGAACAAAATTACTAGAGCTTGATAAGAAACAGCTCTTATACATCAAGTCATGCCACTTAAAACTATGAAATTAAGGATCAAGATGGATGAACACTTCCAGAAAGGATTTTAACCCCGGCAATAGAATAACCTTGCTGATGTTTATGAGCAGCTCCACTCACACATGAAGAGTAGGGAAGGCGGCTTTATTGTCAGAAACCTTACCTGTAAAAATATGAATGCTTTATTGCCTGGAAACACTACACAGGGAAAGTTTATGTTCATAATAAGCTTGTTAGTACCAGAGCAGTAGAAGCAGAACTGTTACGTGTTGGAATCACTCTGTCACTGCTGAGGGCTGCAGGAGCAGGGGACAGTGAGATAGGAGTGGACATTGCATTTTTCCACTGGACTGGTCACGGGTGTTTGGGGTGTTTCTGATTGTTATGCAGCATGTACTGACACCGTGTGGGCTGCAATTTTACTTTCATCCCCTAATACTGTTTCACTTGCTAGTCCTAAAGCTATTGGTCCAATAGTGAAAATTAAACCTTCTCATTTATATCTGACTCTCTGAAAAGCTTTAATCACTTTAAAGGCCTAGAGGTATGAAAGGGAATCTTCCAGTCCCTATGTATTTCTAGGTGAACCGCTATGGTTGGGCACATAAATCTACAGGGCCTTTTGAAAAACAGCAGCCTGAAAATCTCAATAAAGCTAGATGTGTCCCTTACGAAAAACAGCCTTAATTCAATGCATCAGCCCTGCGAAGGAGTTCCTACCTCATGACTTCAGAATAGCCCTTTGCCGCAGCAACATGAAGAGCCGTGGCACCTGTTCGAGGCTGCTTTGTATCTTCAATTCTCCCACTGTTCAGCCACTGTCGGGCATCCTGTAGCATTTGCTGCTCCTCTTCTTTTCTTGCCAGGTCTAGGTCTACACCTATGAAGGTGAAGCACAGAGGAAGAAACTATCAAGTGAAAGCTCTCAGGAGCATGTTAAACTTACCCTATGTTTCATTTGCTATACAATATAGCAAATTACTCTTTGTAATCTTCCACAAAAATCAGCAGAAGTGTTTTATAGGAGATGGGAGAACTACTGCAACACTGACTTAAAAAAAAAAAAAAATCTGCAAGTTGAGCCACTGGTTTCAAACCAGTCCAACTACTAACTCAACTGTGAGCCAACTATCACAGTGGAAGGATTGTGCTCTAAATATGAAGTGTCCTAGACTGAAATAACCAAGTCACTGAACAATAGCTTAGCAAACTGAATTGAACAATAGTGTGAGTATAATCTACGGTGAAGCTCTGAAGAGATCTTCATACCCCAACTGTATGGTCACTGAAAATTCAGTATGATTTGCAAGCTGCACATACGGAGATCTCTGTACTGTACCAGAGCCATTTGTGCCAGGCACACCAAAAGAAATATTTAGTTCATTCCACTGAGCAGCAAACCAGTAGATTCTGACAAAACACAATTCTCAATCATTTTGGGGATAGAAAGCAAAAAACTAAAAATCTAATCTGATGTCTTAAGAATCTGCTTTAGATGAAGTCAGATCAAGTAAGTCCATCAATACACACATCTGGCATAAGAGAGACACAGACTATGGGGCTTTCTGATAACAAGAGGGACAAGTTTCCCACCCTGGGAAACAACTGCTGCGATATGGAGAGGCCAGGTGGGACTGGCTGATGGGCTGTGTCAATTGTCACTAAATCAGCAGAGGGAAAACTATCTTAGACTTGTTTCTGTAAGTGGAGTTTTCATGATAATGAGGTCATGTAAGGACAATATATCAATTGGAAGTACCATACAGCTCCATACAAGATTAATCAGACTAGAGCTTGCTGACTCAGGAAAAAATATGGAAAAGATGACAAATCTAAAAAAAAAAATCAAGAAGGGTGTTGAAGAGCAACTGTTCCTATGAGTTAGTTCTTTCACTATAAGAACGATATGATCCCAAATTAAACTATGGGGCATTAGGTTTGAAACAGAAGAAAAGAAAACACTTATCAACTCAGAGTCTGAACTGTGAAACCCATACCACAGGATGTTGCAAAGGATAGAAATACAACTGGCTTCAGAACAAGGATTAGACAAATTTGTAGTTATTAAACATACATGTCAGGAGTTCCCAAGAAGGACTGCACAAGTTCACAAAACAGAAAGCCACAGGGGATTCATGAGTACACAGAAAGCCCATTTGGCTCAGGAATTCCTTGAGGCTGGGAAAATGTTGAGGAGGGGAACCATACACACTTGTCCTGTTGTTACAGTTTGCAGCAGGCATCTGCTTTTAGCTACTGTTGAAGACAAGCTACAGAGCTGGATGGACACTTATTTGAAGTTTATACCACATTTACTCCAGCAGTTATGATCCTTTTAAACTGTGTCAATGGGAAGCTTCTCAGTGGAGACAGATGGTTGTTTCAGGATGCCGCTAATGTGGTGAAGCAATGAAAAAGCCAAGCAGAATCCCAAGATGTGGCAGGCAAAATATCTGCAGCTGAGGCAGAATTACTACCTTAATGTCCTGTAAGGTTTCAACGATATTATTACCATGTACAGTTCTTGATACCCACTTTAAAGAGAGACAAGTTACACTGATGTAAAGAAAGGATCTCTATCTTTCTGGGCATCCAAGAAGGCCTAACTGCAGAGAGAAGACAGGCATGGTTTGGACAGCCCAGTAAAACAAACACTGACTGCAGACACAATTCTTCTTTTTAAATATGTGAGCAGACTAAATATAAGGCAGAAGGGCTATTTAAGCTTATTTCAAAGTGGAGGAAAAAGGGGAACAAAATAAGATGAACCTTGTCACAAATACCACTAGACTAGAAAGTGTGAAAAGTTTCTGAAGGAACATGATCCTGCATCAATTTTCCAAGAGGAACAGTAACACAAATAACAACGAGCTCTCAAGATGGACAGCTACAAACACACCAGTGGAATAGTAACTTGGTTGACAAAGTTAGGAAAAGATCAATTGACTGATCTCTTCCTAACTACACTTGAAAATAGCTTAAAAAAAAATAAAAACACCATGTGCTGAGCAGAATACTACTGTTAGAGATGACTGGATTCAATCCAGCATGCAAACAGCCCCAACACCAACCTGCAGTCATAAAATAATCTAGACTGGAAAGAATCTTGGGGGGTCTCAAGCCCAAATCCCTGCTCAAAGGAGGGTAACTTCAAACCCAGATCAAGTTGCTCAGAGCTGAATGCCGCTGAGTTTTGACTACCTCCAGTGATGGAGATTCCACAAGTTCCTTGGGTCCATGTTCCAGCACTTTCCTGGGAAACATTTTTCCGCATATATATACACACATATATGTGCAGTCAGATTGTCCCTTGTTCAAACCTATGACCTTTTCCTCTCATCCTGTCACTGTGCAGCTCTGAGAAGAGTCTGGCTCCATTGCCTCTATAGCCTCCCTCAAGGTAGTGGAGGACAGCCATTAGATCCCCTTGTCAACTTTCTCTTCTCAAGGCTAAATACGCAGTCTGTCTGTATGCAGTGTGGATATTTTGGTCTTTATCAGCTCAATTTGTCTCACTTCATCACTTCCCACACAGCTGAGATAAATGCATCCTTCAAAAAAATTCTTGATGAACTTCATAGATAGAATTTTAACTTCTTACATGCATGTACAGACACCTAACCAGTCACAGTTTTCACAAGTATGAAGAAAATTGTACACTGATGAAGCATTTCTTAATTATAACACAAGTTACACTGTCCAAGACATTTCTCCTACCAGTGATGTTTCTGCAGGGACAGCACAGAGAGCAGCCCCTCAGACAAGCATACCTGATGAGGAAGGGGAAGTGGCAGAGAACATGGGCTGAAGAAGTAGTTTAGGGAAGAATCAGAATAGGGCAGGTCACTCCAGGCCAAACTCATTTCCTGGTCCCTACTCTTGGCAGGACTGTAAATCTCACCTCTGTATTATCAAGTCTTAGTGAAACAAGACCTTTGATTGATACCAGAGGTCAGAATTAAATCTTACTTTGAATGCAACAGATCTAATGAATCAGATTTCAGTACTCTAGTGTCTTGCTTTGAAGAATCCTAAGGACAGAGACAGCACACCACAAACCTGCATCTGTTCCATTGCTCTACCAAAGCAAAATTTGTGTGCTGCCTCTTGGGCCAGACTTCAGGTCTCTTCACCTATAGACAGTAAGCCAACAGAATTTTTTTACTGAAACTCTTGGAGGTTTAACTTTCACATATTCAATCCCACTACTGCTTTACCTTGTTTCTTTACTTGTTCCAGAAGCAGGTCCTTCATGGCTGCTTCCTCTGCAATGTCAGACGGGACTTCACCTTCACTGTTCACAGCAGCGACATTGGCTCCATGACTAATTAAGTACCTACATGAATGAGACCCATACCAACATATTAGACCTTGTGTGCAGGCTTCAGTGCAACTTATACAGTAAATCAAGTAGCAGAACAAAATATCTGGCTTTTTCATTCAAGTTCAATTACCAAATGAGTACCTTATTCTTATCAAATTTCTAGACTAAAAAAGTTCATTGTTAAATGCAAGGTCCCTGGTCAGTGGCTCATAGTTTTTCTTTCTCTATAGTTATTCAAATACCCCTAGTTCCTGCAGTAATCTGATTAATAATGCTTTTTTTTTTTTTTAAAAGCAAATAATAATTAAAAAAAAAGATAAGCCAAGCCATCACCAATTTTTTAATTTGTCTTTTCATAACTATACCAAAAGTTCATTCAAGAACAGTAACTTCTCCGGCTTGTACATCTTGTAACGAGTAACATTCTCGAAAGTAAAAGAAGTATCTGTTTAAACACACAAATCTAGGGGGGTGAGGTTGCTTGATTTTAAAATTTATTTTCAATGCCTTTAAGATATAGTTATCAGTATTCAAATTTTGGTAACATTTTTGTAGCTGTGGTGGACTAAATATATAGTATGTATACACGGTCATACATGGTAAGACTGGCAAAGAATAATAGTATCTTTCATTTGAAGAACTAGTATTTGGGAAGAAGAAAAACCAAACTGATAAAGGATCATCCAAAGAGCTAAGAATTGTTCCAGGAAGAGTACAACACACAGAAATAAATGAGCCACAGTTGGGTTTTTTGTTAGAACATATTGTAGAGGACTATCTTGAGAAATACTATTGTCTTCCCTTATTCTTCTAATCTATAATGCAGCTTTTATCTCAGAAAAATTATTTCAGTTGGGAAACTACATTTGCCTATTATTTGGTTCCAGTTATTCCAGCACTTCAAGTCATATATTTGAGCAACTCTCAAACTCTCAGAGCACAAGTAGGCTGGTATCAGTATCTTCTCTGGGACAAACAGACTATTAGTTCTTTGTGAGTATAATGAATGCACAGACCAGATGCAGAATGTTATTTTAAACTCTGGAATCAGAAACCATGCCAAGAAGAGTCAAATCGTTGTTGGGAGTCACTTATAGCAAGTTACTGCTTTGCTTTAAACAGCTACTGCACAAAACACTGTTATATTTACTGTATCTTCTTTCATATGTATTTTATGTTTGTACACACTAGATTATCTAATCTTTCTACAGCAAGCCAGAGAATTTCACCTGGTTATGTCCAAACTGAGCCCAGTATCTTGTGTCATAAACAAAACAAAAAAATATAAGTGGGTTAAGTACAAGCAGTTACTTTTATCTACTCCATCTTTTGTCAGATGGACTTTTCTCAGTATGCAAGAAACAGAAACATTAAGATCTGAATTTGAAGAAAAAGAAATTATGCTGTTGGCATACTGGTGACTGCAGACCATTGCATTTCTCTCTCCAAAGTCTCCACACAATTGCAGTACTGCTCACATAGGCCTGTCTATGGTAAGAAAACGTAGTTGCTTTGCAAAGCCTCAGAACAAGGGTAAGCATTGGTGCAGTCTCCCTTTGAACTGTTTTATAGCACGCCATATATCTACTATTTGGGGTTTAAACCAGAGCAGCTATATGCATGTAATTACACTAACACACATTTTGTAGAGAGAATTCTTTTCAATTAGAGGAAAAAAATCCCAAATCGCTCTTAGGTAACACTTGGAATTCTACATGGGCTCCCCGCTGACAGAAGTGCATAGCAAAGACAGTCAGCAGCAGCAGAGCTGCTCTCGATTGGTGTGCCTGCCTGTCAGCCATTGTGTTTTCCTTTTGCTTGGCATTTTAGTTAAAGTATCTAATGAATCGTAAGTCACTGCAATGGGATCAGCAAAAGGCAACCAGTTGCAGGCTCTACCTTAATCCTCACAAATTAAGAATTCAGTAACGGAAGAAATGCATCTATTTTCAGCATTGCTTCCCAAGACATCGTATAAATCTCAGAGCACCAATCGCCTGTGTACCTGCTCCAAAGATGAAGACACGGAAAGTGTTATAAACACCCAGAATAGCCTGAAACTCACTCTGCTATGTTCAGATAGCCACACGACGCCACTGCATGAAGAGGGGTCCAGCCCTCGTTGTCTTGCTGGTTCACATTGGCTCCATTTTCTACAAGGAACTTCACCATGTCCAGGTTCTCATCTATACAGGCCTGAAGGAGAAGGGGAGAGGGGACATCCAGGGGAGGGAAGGATTGAGAGGAAAGGAAGAGGAAAAAAAAAAAAGTGTTGGTGTTAAATCAAGTGTACAACCTCCATTTGCAGCATGTAATTCCTGGGCTGAACTTCCCACATTATGAGCTAACACACCTTAAAATTTAAGATAGATTGAATTTGTGAACTAAAATAAATAATTTCAGAACTTTCAAAAATTAATTGTAACTCAGAGTCCCCAGGTGGACAACCTCTACATTTGCTCAAGCTTTATTTCTCACCAATTGATCTGTTTCCTTTCTCTCTCCCACACTGTTATCTCCCCAGAGCAAGGATGCACTGTAAAATGATGTATCTGTATTAGTTTTAGGTATGGCACCAAGTTCTTCTAAGCAAGGCAAGCTATGTATTTATTTAGATTACACTGTTCCCTCAAGATGTAAATGAAATAACATCATAACAGTGAACGAAATGAGATATCAGTAGTGGTAGCGATGAGCAAGGAAAGCATGAGCTCAAGAAGCCTGACTAAAAGCAGACCACCTGCACACTGGATGTTGCCCTTTACAGACATAGCCATAGCAAAAGCAGAATTTTAGAGAATTCAATAACTTCTTTATTCAGGAGTATCTATTCATTTTCCTGAGTATAATGAAGTACAACTTTCCCTGTTAGCTCTACAGACCCTGTGCGCTACTGAAGAGAACAACAACTCTTTATTAGCCGCTATATTAATTCCAGAGCCTGCATTTCCAGAGACCTGCTAGCTTTGAAGTTGCCAGAAGAAAACCTAGCTAGATTTTCAAGTCTCAGCAGTTCTGTTGGATGGAATTCCTCCTTCCTCAAATTCCTGCCTACAGCATATTCTGCGTTGCATTTACAGTTCACTGGAGATTGCTATTTAAGGATGAACTGGCAATTTAATGCATACGTCCGAATGCACATGCCTCAGCTCAGAAGCACCAAGCATGACCCGGAGGCAAAAGGATTGGCCTTTAGTGCATGTCCATCTACAGGCAGAAACCTAGTTCCTCATTACTAGAGAGGAAATCAGCTTGGTCAAAATTCCTCCAAAATCTCAGCATTCGATCCTTTTGCATAGCTTGATGTGGGCACATCTATCAGTTACGGCAGTCAGATGACTTCCAGATGATTGTTCTTCTAAAATGAGCAACACTGACTATCCATTCCTATCCTAGCAAGTAATGAAAATGAGGAAACTGTCTTTAACCAACACCCCCTGCCAAAAGAGATAATCCTATTATTATCTAACATGTTCCTCTATGCTGCATTGCTTATTTCAAAGGAAGGGCATGCCCTACACCAGGACATCCAACTCTTGCTATTTCTAATGTAAGTGCAAATCCCAAATTAGTCTTTTACCCCGCAAACACAAGTTACTCCTGCATTTGCTTGGTTCACAAGTAGCCATGCAAAAGACTAGCTTTTAAATCTCTAAGGAAGCCTCTAAGGAAGCACACTCAGTGCATGCTTAGTTAGAAAACTAACTCCTAGTACAGTTACTTGGCAAACATGAGAAAACACAGGGTACATCTGTGACACTAGGAAAGGATGCCCCAGGAGCAGATTCAAGCATCCAAGTCCCAACTGAGCCTATGGTGAAGTGTTAGCATGTTTCCTGGCCCTGTTTTAGACTGGTTTACCTTAACCTTTGCTAGAAAAGCACAAGCATAATTCTAGAAATAGTTTACTTCAGGGACTGCTCCAAACCCAGAATGGATGAGACTGCTCCTGGGTTGGCTCTGTCCACCCTGCTCAGCCCACCCTAAGGCGAAAAACAGCTTCATCCTGTAAACCCAGCTCTGGGGGACTTCCTTAGATTATTTAAGGCAGTAGAATTGGAAAAAAACCAAATGGCCAACCACCCAAAACAGAAATCTTGGGGACTGAAAAGCATCACACTGATTGGAGGAGGGCCGGGTCCAAGCATGATGGGGTAAGACATGGTTAGATCTGAACAATGTGGATGCAAACTAGGTTCTACCGCCAGCCTCAGGAGCAAGGTTTGTTCCTTGGTCCTCCTTTATTTAGATCACCTGGTCCAACCTGCTGCTCCAAGCAAGGCTAAATCTGATGTTAGATCGGGTTGCTCAGAGCCTGCTCCAGCCAGTTTTTACTGTCTGCAAGGATGGAGACTCCATGGCTGGTCTGGGTCCCTGTCCCAGTGCTTCACCATCCCCTCAGTGAGTAACTTTTTTCACTATCAAATCAGGATTTTTCTTCCTGCAACTTATGCCTCCTGCTGCAGTAGTACAGACATACCCTCTACATCAGGTGAGGAGAGCAGAAACAAGCCAAATATTCCTACTGTACAGGGGAGCTAATGTGTGCCTAATACACAGGTGATTAATTATAAGACATTCTAGAAGGGATATGCTCCTGATTTTCATAATCCTGCAAACTACACAAACAAATGTTAGTGGCTTATGTCCATAATAATGCATTTAAATGCAGTAGGAAGGTAAAGTATGCATTGTACACCGGAGTGGATTGGGTACACACAGGAACGTAAGAATCCCTTTTCAATTCAAGGAGAAATTTTTTGGGAATTCAAGTCTGAGCCTGCAAAACTCAAAGCTAATCTCTATTTCATGGCATTTATTGTGATATACTTCAAGTTTTCCCCCAACACACCTCAAATAAATTACACTTACAATCTTATTGAGGAGGCATTTACATTTTGACCTGGGAACACAAGCACTACATATCACTTTTTAAATAAAACTGACTTCATCTAAAAGTGTATTGCTCTGAGAATAGCCAAGAAAAGTTCACCCACGCAGTGGATTCTTTTGAGCACAATCAATTCTGGCTGACTAAAGAATTAGAGCCTCAAAGAAGAATTTTATCAGCATGGCTCTGACAAAGCAGTGAGATAGATGTTTCATGCCTATGCATACTTACTGCTCTGCTGTATTTGTTTAAGTATTACCTGCAGTTTGAGTGTAAATCTAAATTTAGACGAAAGAATGTCTTTATATTGTGAGCTTTGTACGTATTTGATAGAGAATTATATTTATATTGTTTATCATTTAAACCACCCAAATACACCCACTACATCTGCACATACTGGGAATCAGCCAAAAGAAAAGACCAGTTCTTGCTCAAGCCACTGGGTATACTGGAGTCCAAAATGAAATATCTATTTAGCAGCATAAAAGAGCCCCATCCCCTTTTAAATTCCTGCCTGTTACTGGCCTCGTTGCTCTGCTGGTCCCATTCTCACATGGTTCCTATGGAATGCATGCTAGAAACAGAAGGGATAATGGGATCAAACCCCACCTGTTCCTACACAGAAATCTGCAGTAATTTGACTCGCCTGGCTTCTGAAGAGATAAAATGATGACAAAGTGACAAAGCTAGATGGGTGCTGACAACAGCAGGCATTCGTTGACTTCCCCAGGGGAACCATAACATGTTTCATGCTTGCTATTTGCATTTTCCACGAAGATAAAGTCTAGTGCAAAGGTGTATTAAGTCCTTAATGGAGCAGCAATGTGTTCTTTAATAGCTAAGAAAAATAACCCTCGCTCCACCCTCCTGCACCTACATATTATGAAAAACTGCTGTTCATGTTATGTGATAAAGCAATGTGACACTGCCTGGCAAATATTTATTTTAGTATTAGTTAGTGACACATAATAATAGAAATGAGCGCAGAGTTGATTAACATGAACAGTTTTTTTAAATTACTTGAGTCTGCGTTAATAGCAGATAGGACTTCTTGCCTGCCTCATATCGAAATGCAAAATTTTTTGCATTTTTGTAGTATTACATAATGCTAATTATATTGACCACGATTTTAAAAAGTGAGGTGTGAAAGGAGTTTCAGAAAATGGTGTTTACTGACTAACCCCTGTTCACTTCTGAAAACCTCATCATCTCATGTAAGAAACTATCAGGCATAGGATTATTTGTATCAGTTTTTAGTCAGACACCCTAAAAGAATACACTGATTGTATCCCAATGTGCTATGACATATTTAACACATCTTAGAGCAATAATTACAAAGCAAACAATTGGGATAATGAGCAAAACTGTCAATTTCTAAAGATCACCTAAACTTTAAGAACTTTAGAAAACACGTATAAAAGTTATGACAGATTAAGCAGCAGCTTTTAGGGGCTGTAATGTATTTCTGTGTATATTATTGAAAGTATCAACTCATTAACACTTACATGTTATCACAGAATTCATACTTGCACACACATTAATAGTATTAATAGTTTCATACAGGACATTATTTCACCAAACTATAAATTAAAGAACTTCTCACTGTTTAGAAGTACTCTGGGTACACACTTGCCCACCTAAAATTTTTGAGGATCCCGACTGCTGATACCTCTGCAGAAAATCTCTGCTGCATGTTTCATTGTGCATATCTGCCAAAATTAAGCACTGCAAAACACCACATAAGAAAAACACATTCACTGAGATTCAGAGGGTAAAGTTCATCTTCTGGCTAAGCAAAATGGGTTACCTGAGGTTACTGGAGGAAGGAGAAGAGGACAGAGAGGAAGTAAAAGGGGTAGATGTGTCCTCCTTTAAGTACTATTAATCCTCCAATCTTAAATTTAGGAGAGTGGGTAAGTTTAGTAACCAGAGAGGATCTATCGCTATGCAGAGTTCTCCTCTTTTATTTGATACAGCGTTCCTTGGGAACATTGTAAGAATAACTACATCGGACAGCAATATTACAAAGCAGACACCTGCCCTTCCAACGCCCAAAGGGAGGAGAAAGTAAAACAAAAGTTGGTTGAGAAGTAACATTGCCTTTTAGGTGGGTAGTTATTTAATGTGAGGAAACACTCCCTCTCCTATGCCCTTGAAAATTGCTTTGCATAAAGAAAAATACATACAAGGACAGGCTGAATTCTTTCCATTTTAGGCACTGCTAACGCTCAGCTGCTTGGTTACACATGTAGAAACAGCTAAAAGCAAGGTTAACTAGAGAGCACAGCATTTTTGTCTCTAAATTTTTAATTCCTTCTTCAACTTCATTCTCTGTAAAAGATATAATATGACCTTCAAGGCAATGCGACAGGGTGGGAGTATGTGGTGACTATCTTTCCCTTTAATCGGAGATCTTCAGCAGGCTAATCTCTTGCCATCCTTGTATTTTTCTTGGCAGCTGGTTAGCTCCAACTGCTTCTGAAACAGCACTAATGTATTACAGTTTTAGCAGTCTTTGATGCAAACTGCATCCAGTGCCCAGAATTACCCACTAACCACTCAAAGAAAGTTGGCTCATACGATTTAAATCCCAGGCATCGCTGGGCAAGTCTCCATCCACAGCTCATGGTGTTCCTTCAGCTCCTGGCAGGGGACCAGCATTTAGCAGTTTTTCCATAGGGAGGAAGTGCTCAGTTTCTAAAATTTGCAGATATGGCATATTAGCTTCCCCCTCTTAAATAACAGGTGTAGCCCTTTACAGCCAGGGACACTCACTGCATATTTTTATTTTTTTACCAGTAGCTATTGCCAAGGCATTCTTCTTTCAAGCATGAAGTTTACATTACAATAACAAAACGGGGGATACCAGGAAACATTACAGAACAACTCTGCAAAACTCTGCTCATCTGGCAAGGCTTGTTCAACAGCCAGACAAAATCTGATCTTTATCTTGAATTAAACCTCATTATTATAATAGTATTGTTAGTGTTTGCTCCTTCCTCGGAGCATGCAGAACACACAAGCGTCATCAAACTTCTGATGAGTATCAGCAACACAACAGCTCCAACTGCCTGCCAAGGTTTTTGGTTTGCATATCTCCTGGGCATCCCCCACAGGACAGAGATAGGAAAATCAGGGGTAGTAGGAGCCAGATGGGATGAGACTGAAGGGTTCAGAGGACCAAGAATTGAGCTCCAATAAGGTGTAAACAGTGTAATACTGCTCACTTTCTAGGGGGTGCATCACATTTAGCAACCCCCCCAGCCTATGACTGGTGTTACATTCCCACTATATACAGGACAGCAGGGAGGAGAGCAACTAAACCACCTGACAAATTCCTAAGAAATTGCTTGGGATCAGCCGAGGGAGAAAAAATAAAACATCTTTTGCCTCTATAAGGAGAAAGGGTGGTGGTTACAAACCCAGAAGAACACAGAAGCCATGGCAATAATTACACATCAGCAGCACTGTCACAGGCACTCACATTAAGGCAACTGTTTTCTCCACAATTTACCCAGTATTATGGTAGTTTAACATAAATACATGAACAACATTCAGTGTAGCTGCTTTCAGGCAGAACAATTCTCGTCGGCAATTCAGCCACAGGCACTTCACCTGCCATCTACCTGCACAATTTGGTAGCCCTGCATATAGTAGCGCATCTAACAAGGGTGAACTTGGCTGAGAGCATATTGCATTTCTAAATGCAGCCCCATTGAGTAAATATTTAGTTTACAAACAGGATGTCACATCACCCAGTGTCAAATGATCATGTAATAAAATAGCAACAGTGTGCATACAAAAGCTTGGAATCAAAGTCAGCCAGGAAACCTGTAATAACTGCTGTGGTTTTAATTTTGGGTATATTTAATTCCCTGGTGCTCCCTCTTTGGTTCATCAGGATTTGAAAGACAGAACCTATGCATTTTCTCGAGGTGGAGGAAAGATGCAAGAAGGGAAAAGAAGAAAGGGCTACACGCTTGGCTTCTGTGTTATGTGTTTCTACTATGACTACATCAGTCTTGTGACAGAACTTTAGCTCGGTGACTTCTCTGTGCAGAAGAGTGAAAATCTCATAATCCTACCGTGTCAGATTCTCGGGTAGCAATCCTCATGGTTCCCACAGAGAAAACATACTTGGCAGCTCCACTTGTCACACATAAATACAATACATAAACTAGCTAGTCGGACACATGCTGGCTTTTTTAAGCGAATATTGGAGACGTTAGGCCAGTAGAGGCCATGCTTCGTCTCTCATTAATTACTTCAGTATCCATCTCTTGAGCCTCCCAGGAGTATGGTACCTCTTGGCCTATGCAAAATGCTGCTGTTAAATCAGATTGCTCATGAAACCATTATTAATTCTTTTACCAGATTCTCCTCCAATCCCAAAATCAAGCATTGATACCATCTTCAAAGCTCTTTATACGTCCAGCCTGACATGGTTTGACTCCTCCTCTTCCATCACTGATCCCAATTTCTCTAACTCTTAAGTGAAATCATAACAAAGACCTCTGAGATTCTTCCATACAACCCGACGCCCACGGTATGGCATTCTTGCACTGATACTCAGGACACTTCTCCATATGTCAGTTTGCCCAGAAAGCCACTCCATTCCATCCATATGGTGAAACAGTCTACATTTTAGACGATGAAATCCTCAGAGGAGGGACCATTTGCAATTGCTTAAAGAGCACCCAGCTCTCAACACACAACAGGGCTGGTCAGGTAAAGAAGAGCAACATATATACCACAGAATCACTGCAGTTGGAAAGGACCTCAGGAGACTTCTAGTCCAATGCCCCCTGCTCAAGTCAGGGTCTACAGTGAGTTCTCATCAGCCTTCCAGGCTGTGGATGTGTGTATGTATGATATGCATGCATGTGCATATATCTACATATATACAAACACAGACACTCAAACTTATTCTTTGTAAATCCAGGGAACTTTACAATGGTGGGCAAGGATTAGTGTACACAGATTTGTGTCATGTGTCGACAGCCATTCTGGTCCAGAACTGACTCACCTCCATTGCTTAGATGCTTTATTTGCCCAAGCCTCTGGTTTTCTCCTCCTGAATGATTTTCTCATGCTAGAAACCTGACCTAGACTCATTTAGGTGGCAGAGGCTGCACCACCCATGAGCTACAAAGATTCTGCATTAGATACGGGGTGACAAAAGTGGGTTTTGTTCATACAAACCAAGCACACCCTTTCCTAACACTAGCAGTAGGACCATTTTGGACAAGATCCACATCACATTCAAACTGATTAAAAGATTTTCTTTGGGCTAAATGAAGAGCCAGAGAGTTACTGCAGCATAAAAAGCACTAAAAGCAGAACATTGTCTGTGTGCAGGCAAGTGCGGTCTTGAATTCAACCCGAGACCCTCACTACAGCTTAAATAGGTTTAAGGCCAGGTTTCCAGGGTCCCTCCTGCCCCAGCCATATGCTCCCACACCTTGCCTTGCACAAGATTTATTTCATCCACATTTTTAAAGTGTAAAGAAGCAGCTGTACCCAGAAGGTGTTGCCTGTCTAAGCTAGGTGGGATGTATTACCCTCACAGTACCTGTCCTTTCCCACTGCCTGCAGACCAGCGTAAAACCATTTACAACAGGATGAGATGAATCCCACCCTCAATGACTTACTAGCAGTCACATAAGAAACCTGCAAGAGCCAAGATTTACCAGGTTACTCCTTAACCTGAGGCTTGAAATGGTTGTCTTTACCACAACCTTATGCTATATGATTAGTGAGCTTTTTGAGGAGTTTTAGAAATAAGTTGAAGAGTTACTGCAAACCAGAGGATGACATTGATACCAGCAGTAACATTAACTGTTAATGCACTGGGCTGGAAGAATTAGCAGGCCAGTTAAGTCACACTGTCACAACACACAGGTCACAGTCAAAGGGATTAAATGACAAGACTTGCTTTTCTACTGTTCTCCTGTTATAAGTTTAGAATATATGGAACAAGGTTAGCTGGGAGATGAAGGGAGTCAATCTTCCACTGAATGCAAAGTAAGAGTAAATATATTATGTCAACATATACTGCAAACCACCCAGTGCTCTACAAATGAAGGCAAGCCCAATGACAGCTTAACAGCATCAGGGTTAAATCTAGGAACACAGAGAGAGGAGTTCACAGAAAACAAAGAGAAAAGCACTCCCAAAATAGCCTTGCAACTGTCACCACTAGCGACTGTCAGCACTGGAAGGTATGACCTTGCCATTGTCTCATGATCACAGCTCTACTCTTAAGGGGGCATTTGTCAGAACCAGCACTACCAAAAATTCCACTTCCAAGTGATCCTGTATCTCCAGCAGCACAGATTACACTTGCCAGTGATTTGGGAGCAACAAACAGCTCTTACTGTTGCTCCTGCAAAAACATGGAACTTCTGTACCTTCCCCTCTCTCTTCTTAGTCCTGGCTTTAGGGTGCCCTTATGGCTAAGATATCCTGCACAGACACTTCTGTACCACAAACACAGTTTTAAAATTTTTATGCTTTAAATTCCTTGTGTAAATATAATTCTGACACAATTGTATTAGAACCAGCAGAAAGAGGTAAATTCTGTTTTAAAAAGAGCAGGGGGAAAGGGAGGGAAATGAGATTAAAGAGGTTATTATTCATTTTCTCATCTGATTAATTAGCTACGTTGCTTCGTTTTTTAACAGCAGTTGAGTCATACTTCTCATGTAAGCAAGAAAAGAGATATGGATTATGTCAGATTTTTCCATTGGAAAAAACTCCACAACAACTAGAAGTACTCAGCAGTATCCATGCCAGTCATCAAAAGAAACCAACAACAAATCTCTTAGAATGATTAGCACAACAAAAAACCAGTAGAGCACAAGGGAAGAGAGGAATACGTGCAAAGGCATAATTATTTCATGAATGTAGCATTTTAAAGATGAAATAGCAGCATGAAATGTCAGGTGGAGGACTGCTTTGAATAGAAGCCACATTTTGAAACTCTCCACGCTTTCATATATGCACTGGGGACATCAACTTATTTAAAAGGAGGTAGATGTAAATATCTACTGCACTAGACTATAGATGGCTGAGCTAAATGTCTGTGAAATTCTTTCTAATTATCAGGACTTCTCCTTTAGCTATGCAGCCATGGTATCGCCAGTGAATGCTGAAGCACCACGCTTCGCTTCACCACTGGCTGGTACATTATCTGCTTTCACCGAGGTAGCCCTCAGCATGCCAAAGCTTCCAACTCTGCTCCTTTAGGATAAACAGGAACCACCGCTGCAAAAAAAAAAGAGAAGATCAGTTGGACACTCACACACTCTGTGTTACTGAAATGGGAAGAAAATGAGAAGAAAGCTAAAGTGACCTGCTCTTACTTCTGCTAGGACGATAGGCATAGGCATGCAGGATTGCCATCTTTTTTGCTCCTCATTTAACACTTCTAATCAAATAGCATTTTAGCAAATCTAGGGAGATCAGCAAGGACCACAGATACAAGTATTTCACTATGCAAAGAGCCCCTTACGACAAGCCTCCAGCCTTGCATTGTTTGTGCTCCCATGCATCCAGCAACCTACACTTAATTCACCTCTCATTCAAACAGGACCCAATACGGTGATTTTATACTTCCATAGTGCTTTTCCTCTGCAGACAACGAGCTGGTTTGCCATGTGCATTCACAGACCAGAACACATAGCTTTAAACCAGAGACAGCCCACATGGGACTGACTTTAAAATCCAAACTAGATTATCATTTTACTCCCTTCCTTTTCATCATCTTCATCCCCCTAATTCCAACATGATTTTTAATACCCATTATTTCAACAGCAGTTGGAGGCTAATACTTTGTACCATCTGAGAGGAGCTTGAAATGAGTCCAGTACTTGATCAACTGCCAACACTAAAAATAAAGTCTTTATGTCACTAAAAAGCAGGGACTGCCAGTTTTCTAATGGTGTAGAGCAGCATGAGGTTTTCAAGTCTCACCAGTTTAGTCATTCTGACCACTAAGTGTGTCATTTCTCTCCCACTCAGCCAGTGCTCTCTGGCACTGGATCAAGACAGCATATATAAAATCCTGCCCTTGAATTACTGAAATTTTAGTTCCTGGCTGAAATAACTCCACATATCATAATTAGAAAGCTCACAAGCATTTCACTCCTGTGTGGAAAATGGAAATTTAGCTACTGCAGATTTGCTTAGCAAAGAAATGTTCTGCTAACAACCTCCTTGTTCTTCAGCTCTACAGGTGCTACACCAGTGGCAGTACTGTACCTATTTAACGCAGATCCTAAAGCCGCTTTTACAATGCAAGCAAAAAATATAGGTTTCTACCATCACCTATAATACATAAACATATTCTAAACTTCCAAGATGCAACCTTAGATCAGCTTCAGCCAAACTAACATGGCCTCCTGCAGTCCAGGGCAGACACTTGTCCTGTTGTCTTGAATGGCCACTGCCATTGCAGAGCAGTGTGGTAAGGCCAGTGCCAAATGACGACTAACCTTGTCAATAATGGTGGGGGGGAATATCAATTTTCAGCCCGCTTGGCAAGGTTGCTCCACTCGCACCATACCTGCCGAAGGGTGAGATGGGGTAGGAAGGCATGGCAGTGCCACTCCCTGCTTCAGCAAACAATCCTCTACAGGAAGAGTCTCTCTGGGTCTTCTCCTAACTGGTCAGAGACATGGAAACACAGCTGCAAATGATTTTATCTCCAACTTGGCAAACTAAAGATAAGATTTGTGTTACCTAAGTATAGACCTCAAAGATAAAACAGAAATCTCTGCTGGTCGCTTCAGGTTTTCTTTAGTCTCTCCTATCGTAAGATTTTGCAGCAGGCTCTGCTGGCTGAAGCCAGGGCTGCCTTCACCCTACCCTGTCTTACACCTGGCCAGCAGACCCTCTCCCCCAGCAAGGGGCATTGATACTCATTTGATACTCCACTAAACAGATCCAGGAGCTAAACTGGCTCACAGTGGGATCAGACAAGCACTTACACTCGTATGAAAAGCATATGACAAGAGCAGCAGGAAGGGCAGGACTGAGATAGTCTTAAACTGCGGCATAAACATTCGCTTGGACATTTTGCTTATGTCAAGACAGACAGCTCATGCTGCGTATGGCCCAGGGAAAACCTGTTTTTTCAACAGAGAAAGGAACGAAGTCATTCCAGGGCTACTATCGCTTTCACAGAAACCAGCTCTTCCTTACAGATGCCAAAGCTCATGTAGGGGAACTACCACAAGCTCCTGCAAACACCAAGAAGTGCCCAATTAGCACTAAGTAAAGGCGAAGATGATGAAAAGAGTGGCTATATGCAGAAACACCTCAACACAACTGCAAATTAAAGGAAAGAGGAAATTCCTTTGGTGGATTCATAGGCAGTTTATTCAAAAGCAGAATATTAGGCCCTTGGTTTTCATGCACATCATTGTCTTGCAGCCACATCAAGTTTTGTTTCAAGATCAAGATTCGGTTCTGGGGCCGGTCTTGTTCAATATC
>NW_010537268.1:1688-3440 GCF_000687285.1 Phaethon lepturus | reverse complement strand
GTCGCCACCTCTCTCCATCTCCCCCTGTCCACCTCCGCCATCTCGGCGTCCAGCAACGCCGTTCCCCTTTGTGCTGCTCGTCTGGGGGCCGTCCCGATTCCGGGGACCAGCCGTAAGGTCATTGAAACCTGGGGGAGCACCCAGGCTGCCCCTCACCCCAGCACTTCACAGGGCCGGACAGCGGGAGCGACCTTGGTCAAATCACCCCGTCCCGGAGGAGCGATCGGCAGTGCAGTGGGGCGAGGAGCCCGGTGACACATATATCAATTATTTATGGTACCCAACTGGGTGATCAGCGTTTCACAGGCACTGAAGCAAGACACAGGCGTGCTCCGCCAGCCCTGTGCGGTGGGGAAAACGCTGCTCTGGTCAGCACAAAGGCACGTGGCTGCACGCCGAGGTGTGCCGGAGGAGCTGGCTGGGGCGTATGGAGCGAAGGGTGCGGGCCCGATTGGAGCCATATGGGCAGCAGCCACCCCTGTGCATCCCGCTGCAGGAAGGTGCGGAGCGGCATGGTGCAGAGCACTGGGGGCACGGTGGCTCTCGGCTGCCCGTCCCTACCCGTAGGTGCGTGGTGATGCCAGTTTGCATCTTGTTCCTGCAGGAGCCCGTGGAGGCTGACGAGTGGCTTTGCGGGATCAGGTAGCCCCACCGTCACCCACCGCGCGGTCTAGGCTGTGAGTCCTTCTCTAGCGGTTGTCTACATGGGAAACACTGCCCGGCATAGATGCTGTGGGCTAATTATTCTGCAGTAACTCTCTACTCTTCCCCCATACCCATTCCCTTCTCTGAAATAAATGGGGCTTTATTCCCACATAATAATATAATTATTATTCCCCGGCAGCTATGCTGTGCCGTTCCCCCCATGGAGACAAACCCTTCTAAGATCTGCTTTTTATAATCGTCGTCAGCCTGTCATCCCCCACGGGGACCTAAGAGTCCCTCCGATCAGGGGGAACACAGCTGGCAGAGAGGGAGGATGGTTTGCTGATCAAGTCTCTCCTCCAGCGATTCACACAAGGTTATTGTCTATGGGAACGGGAAGGAAGAAGCTGAGTGGGGGAACGATTGTTAAGGAAAGACTTGTCTGGAACAAAGAAATTCCTCAGTTTTAAATAAAAGCTGCGCAGCCTCAGCAGCCAAAGGATGGACCCTGCGCCCATCTCCCGGCTCAAGGCTGCTCCCTGCAGAGGCACGAGAGCCCGCACAGTGCAGGTTGCCAGATCTGCTCGTCTGCTTTCCAAAGTATTCTATTCTCCCCTTCTGCCTGGGAGGAGCAGTTAAGCACATCACAACCTTTCATCTCTATCCTCAGGCGGCCCCGTGCTGCCGTCCTGACACCGGAGGGAGATAGGAAGGCTCTGCCTGCGTCAGACATCCTTGGGGCATCCTTATCCCAGTAGGACCCACGAAAGAGGACCGGTCACATACAAAAGCAGAGACTCCTTCTGCACATCTGGCCCAGCTGGCTTTTTTCAGTGCAGATTTATCATAAGAATCATTATAAAGAGCTGCAGACATACAATTGACTGTCTCTGCTGCGTCGGTGGTACACGCAACCCAGAGCGTTCGCGGTAACGCCGCGTCCCGGCGGCAGCAGGGGCAGAAAGCCCCAGGGCTGAATTTCCACGTTGAAGGAAATCACCGCCGACCCGCAGAGCTGTGAGGGTCCGCAGCAAGGGCTGGGCAAAGGCTGTGAAAAACGCTGGAAAAAGGCTATGGAAGATGCTGGGCGAAGGGGACGGAGGACGC
>NW_010537268.1:0-1657 GCF_000687285.1 Phaethon lepturus | reverse complement strand
TCCCGTGCCGCGCACAGGGATGGCTTCATCAGGACTCGCCGCTCCCCCTGTTGATGTCAAATAGAGTTGCAAGTGCTCCGCACCCCTGACCCCCGGGCCCAAACCGTCCCAGGCTGGACCCCAAAAAAACAAGCACCCGAAAAGCCGCTGGCACCTCCCAGGGCGTCCAGCTGGGGATGCCGAGGGCACAGGGCAGACCTGCGCTGGCACCGCGCCCCGAAGCGTTCACATTTCCCTTCTTTTTATGCTTCAAATTTGCAATGAGAAGGTGAGAAATGCACGTCGGAGCAGGATCGATCCTCGGGGAACAAGGAGGGCTGACGCAGAGCCCAGGCTGTGAGCAGGCACAGCCCAGCCTCCGTGCCTGCTTTTTTATAGGTTTTAAGGGTATCGACATCCTCCCCGGAATTGTTCCTATTCCACCAAATCAGCAAGATTTTCTTCCACAGTGGAAAGTTTCCATCAGCTATTTAGCAACCAGCTCTTTCTGTGACCTATTTGCAAGCCCCAAGCCACTCTCTCCACCACCCAGAGCTTGAAAGCTTTGATAATTCAATGAGATGTTAATTCTGACACCCAGCATAACTCCCAATACAAAAACTTTTTTTTTTTTTTTTTTTAGTTATCATTAATTGCAATGCAGGAACAAGGAATCCCCTTTGCAGACTTAGTTTTCAAAGCACCCAGCAGCATTTTACTGCCTAACTCCCATTAAGTCAGCGTCTGTTAAGTGGTTTCTGACAGTCCCGTGTGCTTTGGGGTGGGCAGAGCCCAGAAACGATGGGGCTGCACAAATCCGCCGCGGGGACTGGGGAGCAAAGCTAAACCTCAGCCCGGCCGGTGCACGTGTGTGTTAGCACGCGGCTGTTCTGCTCTTTAAAAAACACGCTGCAAAAGGGCACTGTCAGTTTTAAGCGCGTCAGGATCATCTTTCAGGGCAAAATCATGCTCTAAAGATCTCACGTGCTTTATCAGAGCGCACGCAGCCTGTGAGTTTCCATGATGCCAGAAGTTTTTCCACCTTCATTTAAGAGCCCGACCCAGTGGGTCTTTGCAGGACTTGCCCCTGAGGAGGGTGCCCTCCCCTCCCTTTGCAGAGCCCTGTCAAACATTGCCCTAATTTAACCGAGATCAATATATTCTTTAGGCTGCACTATTTTCATTATTCCACATGCACATTTATCATTTGTTTAAATCATCAAATAAAGAGTAGTTGAGCGTCGAAAGCCCCAGGAGCATCTCCGTGAACCCGTGCATGAGATGCAGGAGCTGACGTAAAACGCAAGCAGAAGCCATGGCTTTATTTCCACCGCTGGAATCAGGTAAACGGCATGTGTGTTGGGAAGCAAATAATTTTTTTTATATCTTTCTGTTTTCATGACCAAGCCAACATTAGCCTCAAGAAGATGACAGTTAGAGTGCAGAGATCTGTATCTTCGTCTCTTTCTTCATGCATTTTAAAAATAAAACACCTTCTATGTAGTTGTTCTGAACCGGCAGCCTCTCCTGAGCTGAAGTGCACGCATTGCCTACATTTATCCTCTGATTTGAATAAAAATGAAAGCAAGTGAATTAAAAGCGGAGCCTGGAGGGTCGGCTCTGCAGGCGCGTGGCTGCTGGTGGCAGGGCTTGGTGGGCAGAGGCCAGCAGCCCACCT
>NW_010537267.1:398-757 GCF_000687285.1 Phaethon lepturus | reverse complement strand
CGGGCGGTGATGGATTACCTCGCCCCGTGGCGCACCGCCCGTCACTGTGATGGATGGCCTTCCGTCTGCTAATTAGGCAAAGGGGCAGAGCAGGGCATTAGTTTTCTGGTGAGTATCAGAGCAGGAAAGCTGTCAAACAAAACGGCACCTATAACAATTAGGTGGTGCGTTTGGAGTTATTTACCCGACAAGAATGTTAACGGGGCCATCACAACTACATTCTCTGGATCTTTCGAGAAGCCATCTACATCTTGTCTGCCGGCTGTAGCACATTACCAGTCACTCAGCATCGCGGGGCGCAGCGCGGCGGCGGGACGGAGGGAGGAGGAAGCCCTTGCCCCGTGCTCCCAGCACCTCCC
>NW_010537267.1:0-367 GCF_000687285.1 Phaethon lepturus | reverse complement strand
ATTCACGCCAGTTTTGCCACGTGCCTGAATGGTGTTGTGCCTATTTCTCACGGACTGAGAGAGGAGAGTCGGGTCCCATCTCTTGCGCTTGACGTGCCAGTTTGTCACGTGCTGGTTGCAGAAGAAGGATGTTTGCGAGAGTGGGTGTCATCCTGGGCACTGCGTTCGCCCCGACCGGCCAGTCCCGGGCTCGACAAGGAAAACACAGCGATCAAGAGTAATTGTTAAGAATCGTTATAGTCCAGTCCAGCTCCCTGACCGAAAACTTCTTCCCTCTTACACTATTCTCGGGAGAAGAACTCTGCAAAGGCATAACCACTTCGGTGCGATGGAATTAAGTACACCATCGTGTAAGTGGAAGCTCTAA
>NW_010537266.1:0-1829 GCF_000687285.1 Phaethon lepturus | reverse complement strand
AATCTTAATGATTCTGTGATTCTGTGATTCTCACTACAAAAGAGGTCAGATGTTAGATTCATTCTCCTCTAGAAAAAGTTAAAAAAACCAACACACACACATTACTGAACAAGAAATTCTAATTACACTCCCATGCCCCATCTGACTAATCTCATCCTAATCTTGGCCTAAGTGCCAGACTTCAAGACACAAAGCTGAGCATGCTAACATCTTCACAGAAAACTCATTTACTCTTTTGAATTTGAAAAACTAAGACACTATTTTTGGACAAAGGTCCAAGTACGTACCCTGAAGAAAACAGGAATGTGGCTGTACATCAGTTGCTTTTGTAGTTCCATCTTAAATCTGTTCAGGATAACTGAAGATGATCATATTTTTCTACACACAAATACACATCCCTTGACACCTAAAATATGTTTACAATGTAGCTGTCATTCCAAAAAGTAAACCTCAAAAGAGCTCTGAAGCTACAACCCATGTTCCCATCCCTACTCATGTCCACTTGCATGTGCAGAGGTGGAAAGTCAACAGAATAACACACAACAGGGAGCCAACAGGCATATAACAGATGGAACTTTCAGGGCATCATGGAGCTGAAATAATCTCCAGTGCACTTAGTTAAACATGCAATTAAATCAACTCACACAGCATACATATCTGTTTTAAGACTGATTAGATAAATTATACAGAACATTCTTAGAGAAAACAAAATATGTGCCTACCTGTTTATGCATCTCTATATTCAACCCATAGGACACCTCATAATACTAAGAAGGAAGAAAATGTCTCTACTAGACCTTGCAATCATAAAAATAATTTGCAAATTTACTTTGAATTAAATATCATCTGTATAAAGACATACAGACCTAAGAAAAAAACTAACCTTGAAAAGCTTACAGAATTTGAAAAAGCATCTTACAGAAACCTTTCCCTCTCCACCGTTTTTGCTTTATCTACATTGCTTATCAACTCCAAAGAACAGCCATAAAACAAGCAAAAAACATAAAAACCAAGAAACATAAAAAACAACAAATAAAAACCCCAAAACCACACAAAACAAACCCACAACCCCCCCCCAAAAACAGTTAAAGATTAGAAGCAGAGAAAACACACATAAAGTACTCAAGATTTTATTCCGTAGCACCCATTAAAGATGCCAAAAAACCCTAAAGTGCTTGAAATTAGACAGAAATAGATCAGCAACCTTTAAAAGATCAGTTATTTGATATTTTATATGAAAAACACAAAAAATGCTACAATTAAGTTATAGGGATGCAAAAAAAAAAAACACCACAAAAAAAAAAAAAAACAAAAATGGACATTCAGAGCCAAAACAGATACTGCATTCTACAGATCTCTTGTGGTGCCTCAATATCACAGGAAACTGAATTCAGTGTGTAATGTTAATACCAAGCAATTTCCAAGACTTCAGCACATCAGGCATGAAAAAAGACAAATGTGATCCTTAACATATGCTTATGCTCTTGGTAAACAGTTTTTCAAGGTGTGGTGGGTTGACCTTGGCTGGATGCCAGGTGTCAAAAAGCCCCTCTATCACTCCCCTACTCAGCAAGACAGGGGGGAGAAATTAAGGTGGAAAAAAAAAACAACACATGAGTCAAGATAAAGGCAGTTTAATAAGCAGAAAGCAAAGGCTGTGCGCGGAAGCAAAAGAAAACAAAAGATTTACTCTTTACTTCCCATCAGCAGGTGATGTTTAGCCACTTCCCCGGAAGCAGGGCTTCAGTCAGTATGTGTAGCAGTTGCTCAGGAAGACAAACATTGGAAAACGAATGCTCCCCGCTCCTCCTCCTTTCTCTTAGCTTTTA
>NW_010537265.1:1023-1847 GCF_000687285.1 Phaethon lepturus | reverse complement strand
CAGCTGAGGGGCAGGTGCTGACAGCCACCAGAGTCCCCCTGGTGCCCCAGGAAGGGCGCCCAGCCCAGCAGGGAGGGGATGGGGGGATATCATCTGCTGCAGCCCCAGCATGTGCACCCCTGCGCTGCCGCGGTGAGCGCCTGGCACAGCAGCCTCTCAGGGCCAGAGGTGCCAACTGCTCTCGAGGCTGAAATGCCTGCAGCTGCTGGGGGAGCTGGCCCCTGCTCCTGTGCACGGGGCCATGGGGCGCTGCTGGCTGTGCCCGGCTGTCCAGAGCAGGCTGACACGGAGTGCTGCCGGCGAGGCCCTGAGCCGGCTGCTATGCTCTGGTGCTAGAGGAGCCTGGCTGGCAGGTCTGCAGTGCCCCTGGGGCTGTGGGAAGCCATGGCACCAGGAGCATCCTCCCAGTTGCTGTTGGTACCGCAGGGGCTGCTGCGCTCCCTTGGTCCCCCCGGGGATAATTACTTCGAAGAGGTGCCAGGGGAGAGGGCCGTGGGGAGGGCCAAGCGAGGAGGTGGTGCTGGCTGAGCTCTGTCTTGGTCTCCTACACAGCCCACATCCCACAGGCTCAGCCACATCCTTGCACACCCACGGCCCTGAGAATGGGCAGAGCGCACGAAGCCAGCGTGGACCAGCCCTGGCAACTCGCACCGCCCCAGGGGTAGCTGGCACGGGGCAGCACTGCGGGGCAGGGTGTCAGGCCTGGTGCACGGCTGGGGGTTTGAGCACACTGCAGGGCTGTGCAAGGGAGCGGGGTACCACAGCCCAGCGCGGGCACAGTGTGCCACTAGTGGCTCTGCCGGAGCCTGGCTAATGGCATGGCT
>NW_010537265.1:0-618 GCF_000687285.1 Phaethon lepturus | reverse complement strand
CTCTGCCCAGGGTCGGCTGGAAAGATGCTGGGTGGGCTTCTGCTCCGGCTGCTCCTCGCCTCAGCTCTGTGCCCCGGCCTCCTTGGGACAGGTACAGCCTTGCTCCCACTCCTCCTCTTCCCTGAACCCACCCTCCCTGCTGGGGCCTTGTCCCTTGTGGGCTGCTCCTGAACAGCCCCCGATGGAGGCTGCGGGGTCTGTGCTGGGATGCGGCGGTCCGTGCTGGGGATGGTGGCCCAGGGGTGGTGGTGCTGGGGCTGGTCTCACTGTAGCACATCTGTGAGGTGAGAAGTGCTGTCCCTGTGGGGTGGTGGGGAACAGGAAGGAGGTTCAGCATGGGGAGATTGGGGCTGGCCCAGGGCCTTTCCTCTCAGCCGCCATCACTCTCCTCGCCTATGTTTGCCCTTGCTAGTGCAAGGGTGAGCGCTGGAGGTCACAGCACACATGGGGCCAGGGCCACCAGCTCTGGGTGGGGCTGTGCTCAGCTGGTGCTGCCTGTCGGGCTGGAGGCCAGCTGAGACCTGAACCCACCCTGAGGGCAGAGCTTGGGGGTCCTGTGCTGTGGTGGTGAGGCCCCATGGGGCCAGGGTGCTCCCAGACGGGCCTGGTGCTGGGGCT
>NW_010537264.1:0-301 GCF_000687285.1 Phaethon lepturus | reverse complement strand
TCCCGTCTTTTCTCTAAGAAAAAATCCTGCTGACAGAGCCTCGTCAGAGGAGAAATTGCCCAGCTCAGCCAGAATGCCCACTTTTCTACAGAAAATAGAATTTTGGCCGATTTTAATTTCAAAGATTATCCTGGCAGGTTAGCATCTGCTTTTTGACAGACCATCTCCACCCCCGTGAAGAGGCAGCGTGGGCTGCAGGATGCAGCGGAGGGGCTGGGTGCCTTTCTCCCACCCTCCCCGTGCTCCCCAGCCTGGCATCGGGGTGACCCCCCAGGCCTCCCCGAAAAGCGTCTCCAGCCTC
>NW_010537263.1:0-14411 GCF_000687285.1 Phaethon lepturus | reverse complement strand
TCCCCCTTGCACGGCAGAGAGCAGGGAGGTTGTCACCCCTCCATTCCCCCAGGTCCACCTGCGTGGGGTTTTGGTGTGCTGCCCCTCAGCCGTTCCTGCTCTGGACCGCTTGGCTACTTCTGTGGAAGTGAGGCAGTAGGGATGCCAGATGTGGAGTTAACTGGGTTTGGCTCAGTCACTGTGCTTGTCACCTGCCTAGCAGGGTGTGGGCTGGAAGAAGTGGAGATGATTGGAAAGGAAGGGGCAGTGGATGAGGCTGGAGGTGATGGAGGATGGAGTGTGGTGGGGCTTTAAACCCAAATTTTCCCCTTCCAGCTACTCCTTGACCACCAGCACCTTCTGTCCTCTGGGATTTTCTGACTCCCCCTTTCTCTGGGTTGTTTCAGATGGGAGCAGGTGGTGGATCTGACATACTCCCTGCGCCTCGGAGCGAAGCCCAAGCCCATGGAGCAGGATGAGGCTGCAGTAGAGAAACTTCGGTATGAGCTGTTTCCCAGCTTCTGCTGTGGTTGGGTGCAAGCTACTGTCTTTATCTGGCTGCTCAGACAGCTGTCCCCTGTAGACCAGGGGAAGAAAGGGGAAGAACAGCTCTGCTTGGTACAGTCTTGTCCTAGATAAGCCTGCACAAAGCAGAAAACAGGGAAAGACCAAGGCAAGCAGGACATGGACCTGCCTTCCCTAATCCATTAGCCTGGCTGCCCCTGGCTCTCCAGACCCATTAATCACTTTTTCCTGGTAGGTTTGTGCCCCCGACATGGACTTACGAGTGTGATGAAGACCTGGTGCATTTCCTGTATGATCACATTGGTAAGGAGGATGAGAACTTGGGCAGCGTCAAGCAATACGTGGACAGCATCGATGTCTCGTCCTACACGGTGGGTTAAAGGGACAAGGCTGCATCAGCCCCACTGTGCCCTGGGGCTGGGGAGTGTGGATGGTACTTGGTCTGCTGCTCTGGGCTGGGCTGCATTTGAGGATGTGGGAGAGAAGCCTGGGGAGCGTTATGCAGCATATTGTGTAATGTGGCCCATGGAGGGGCTGTGGTTTGAGAAGGAAATGCTAATAATAGCTGCTAAGCCGATTCTAGGGAGGGTTTGATATTCTGTGCTCTGTGTGTGACCCCAGAGCACCTTGGAGGGTCAACTCCAGTGTCCTGTGCACTCTGTACTCCCTGTGTCTACCCTCAGCCGAGCAAAGGGAACAGTCCAGTTTGATGCCCTCTGGCTCTAAGATTCATGACAAGAGTAGCCACTAGAGGGAAGTTAATCCCATCCCCATCTGATCTTCCTTTCATTTACTGCCCTCTTCCAGGAGGACTTCAATGTGTCATGCTTGACCGACAGCCACGCCGACACGTACTGGGAGAGTGATGGGTCCCAGGGCCAGCACTGGGTGCGGCTCAACATGAAGAAAGGCACCATTGTCAAGTGAGGCACCTCTCCCCTGCGTACTGTCTCACAGCTGGGGCAAGCTCTGCAGCCTCCACTCTCTGCATGAGTCTGCCCAAATTTGCCCTGTGCTCTCTGCCCCTCAGCCCTTGCACTTGCTCTGGGCTTGAAGGGGTCTTAGCATTGTCACAGGTACCCAGAGATCCCAGCACCAGCTGTGTGTGCTTGGTAACCAGGCAATGAGGGGGAGCAGAAATGGGTGTTCAGATGCAGTTACCTTCTCATTTCATGCTTCACTTTGCAGGAAGCTCCTGCTGACAGTGGATACCACCGATGAGAACTTCATGCCCAAGCGGGTCGCCGTGTATGGGGGTGAGGGGGACAATCTGAAGAAACTGAACGATGTCGGCATTGATGAGTGAGTGGATGGAGGTGAAGAGGGTATTGTGGCCCTTGCAGGGGCCGGAGGTGCTAGACACCCCAATCCTGAGCAGTCATGCCAGCACCAGCCTGACTTAAGAGGCCCAGGGCCTTGGGACAGGCATTTTCCATCTCTGAGTTGCAGGTTCACTCTGCCTGCAATAGCAGATGGCACAATCATCAGGGCTGTCCTGATCCGATTGTGGGACCCAATGGGATCATTTTGCCTGGACCTGAGGCACCAGCAGGTTCAGGCATTCAGCAGAGGCCATGTTGTAGACAGCTGGGTCTGGGTTCCTGCCGCAGGCTCCCATTTCAAAAGACATAAACCCTATTCCCTTACAAGTGGCTGAGTGGATTTTGGCAGGATGGGTGAGGGAACAGCTCCACAGCCCTCATCTGTGCTGTGTTTGCAGGAGCTACATTGGGGATGTGTGCGTCCTCGAGGACATGACAATACACCTGCCTGTCATCGAGATCCGGATTGTGGAGTGCAGAGGTAGGACTGGGTGTTATCGCCACATCCATAATGCACCTGTAAGGTACTGTACATTAAGAGTTTGTTCCTGTGGCTTCTACTTCTTGGCTCTGTGGGCTGTTTCAGGTGAGATGCAGAATCACGATGGGAAACTCCAGGGGAACCTCGAGGTTTGCAACCTCTCAGCTTTCATCTATCTTTCTCTGCCTTCAATTTTTTTTTTCTCTTCTGTAAATTCCCTGCCTCTTCTTCACAGAGGTATTTCAGGCTGTTGGTGTCCAGCCCCAGAACTGGCGGAGCTGGTCACATTCCTAGTGCTTTTACTTACAGACCTCCCATGCTTGCTTGGGAAGGCTTGCTTTCTTGTGGTCTTAGGATATCCATGGTCTTTCTTGGCAGATGATGGGATTGATGTTCGCCTCCGAGGCATCAAAATCAAATCCTCACGACAGAGGGACTTGGGGCTCAGTGCTGACATGTTCCAGCTGCCCAATTTAGTGCGCTACCCTCGCCTAGAAGGGACAGACCCTGACCTGCTGTACCGACGGGCCGTGCTTATTCAAAGGTACTGTATGGACTGGAGCAGACAAGTGGGGTGGCGTTGCCTGCAGGGATTGGTGCCATCTCCAGCATGAGTATGGCTGGAAGCTGTAAAGCCATGTGACTCCCCTTGGGACAGGCGTCCTAGACCCTGGAGAAAATAGCAGAGTCATTTGGGAACAAAGTGGGCTCTCTGGGTTAACTGCCCTGCATGTTCAGCAGAATTTTGCAGCTCAGGTTCACAGTGTCTTGTGTGTTGCAAGCGCAGTGTATCTGTGCAGTGTATGGGACAGATGCATGCAGAGTCCCTTACAAGGGGTGCAAGGTCCCTGCAGTGCCAAGGGAGTGAGAATTTAGTACCAAAGGCTCTGTGGTGTGAAAGACCATGCTGGGTTGAGTTTGGATCAGTTGTTACTTTCTGCTTGTGTTTGGTCTGGAATAGGCTTGTGCAGATCCCTGTCCCTCCTGTGCTGCAGTACCTTCTTCTTTGGGATTTAGGTTCATCAAGCTGCTGGACAGTGTCCTGCATCACTTGGTGCCAGCCTGGGACCACACTGTTGGCACGTTCAGCAAACTCAAGGTGAGCGATTCCCTGAGTGTCTTCTGGAGTGTCAGTCTGCAGGGCGATTGTGCTTGGGCTGTGGCAAGGGAGGCAGTCAGTGTTTGTTGCCTTTAAAGCAGCTCAAGGGAAATACCTGGCTGAGCTTAGTTCATTAAAGCTGTGAAAGGTGATTTTTTTGCTGAAATGCTGATGTGGAAACATGTAGCTATGGGGTAACAAGTAGAATCAAACCAGAGCATTTCACCCTCAAAAGCACTTGGACTGTAGCAGCACTGGGCCTGTGAGCTGGACGCACATCCCCTCCGAGATCTCAGCCCAGGACACTCTGTTCTTACACTTGCTGCCAGCAGCTTTGAGCTGACTGTGTCCAAACAGCAAGGCTTTTACCAGTAACCTCTTTCTGGCTTTAATAAACTTTTGATTTCCATCCTTCTCATATGACTGAGTTTGTCCCTCCAGTTGTCTGTTTTCCTTACATCCTCTCCCAGAATACATGTGCTGGACACTGCTGGGGTAGCCCCATTCTATGTGTTTCCAGGCCTGGTGTCAGAAAGCACTATAATTCCTGTGCCAGCTCAGTGTAGGACCCAAAGCATTTGAGGATTCTTGTTTGTTTAGAGGAGCTTGCTTTAATTACAAATAGGAGGGATAGTAAGATTGATGTTTTGGTGAGTGTGAGGGTGAAGGAGAGTCCAAGCAACACTGGAGTGCGAGCATCAGATGATGGCTGATGGAGAGAGGACTGGGCTTGGTATCTCCCTTAAGCCAGAAACCAAAATCTTTTGGAGGCAGAGGTGGAGCAAATACTGTCAAAGATAGTGTGTCTGCATGTGGAAGGCAGTGGCCCTGGGAAGCAGAGAGACCTGGTGGTGCAGTGGCTTCAGTAGGAAGTAGGTGACACGTTTTGGACACTGGGCACTTCTGATGTTTTGGACATACCTTTTGGCAGCATATCAAGCAGTTCTTGCTGCTGTCCAAGAGGCGCACAGCTCTCATTACCCAGTGTCTGAAGGATTCGGAGACCAGCAAGCCCAATTTCATGCCACGGCTCTATATTAATCGACGCCTGGCTATGGAGCACCGAGACAACCCTGCCCTGGACCCCAGCTGCAAGAATGCTGTCTTCACCCAGGTACTGGTCCCTCCTGGAAGGATCAATGCTTCTCTGGGGAGAGTGGGGCATCCCAAAACCAAAATGAACCATGTAGAGGTGGGCAGAAGGGACAGCTTGGAGCTGGAGATACCTGGAGTCCTCAAGGCCTTTTCACATGACTCGTAAGCTCTACAATTACATGTGCTGATGATCCCATATCCAGGAATAACATCTAGGGAGGACTTGGGATCTCCAAGTTGAAGTCTCTATTCTGAATGCACTCTGTGCCACGTTGCTAATGCAGAGCATAACAATCTCGTTACACTAAAAGGGCAGTGAAGAATTCTTGTGTGACAACAATAATGCAGCTGCATACAGTCCCGTTTTGTGGTTTTACAGCAATGCTGATCTTCCTATTGCCATTCTCCCCCTGTGTCCAAGAGATCTATTGCTCTATGTGTGCACAAACAGCCCGGACTGCTGTGAGGTTTAATATGTGTTTAATGTACCTCCAAGGCTAGAAAGCTCCATACAGTGATTAGCACTGTAATCTATGTTTCCTTTCTAAAAATGAAGGGCTCCTAGACTATTTAGAGATCAGCTTCAGTCAGTATTTAAAGGTTTGGGGCAAACCAGATTTATTCCAATTTCCTGTCTTCACCTGGCACTGGTTCCCCTGGAGAGTGGATACTGGCCTTGATCTTCTCTGCTTGTTGCAGGTGTATGAAGGCCTGAAACCCTCTGACAAGTTTGAAAAGCCACTAGACTATAGGTAAGCAGTATCTGGGGTAGGGAGGGGATCATGCAGTGCCGGGAGCTATGTCCTCTGTCAGAGCAGGGTGTATGTGAAGCCTGTGTTTGTCCTGTGCTCTGGAGAGGGTTTGCTAGGGCAGGAGCCAGCTCAGCCATGGGATCACCTGTTCCCCGAGGTGTCACCTCCCAGCTGAGGATGTAGCTGTGTCTGGAGATTGAGATCTTGTCCTGTCCTAAGCCCAGGCTGGTCCACCCCAGTCCCGCAGTGTTGCTGCTTTGCCTGCTGCCTCCCCAGCATCTCCTTGGCTTTGACCAGCACCTCAGGCGATGCCTGGTTCTCCACAGGTGGCCGTTGCGTTATGACCAGTGGTGGGAGTGCAAATTCATCGCAGAGGGCATCATCGACCAAGGTAGGGGCTGTGTGAGGCAGGGGCTCCTCTGGAGCAGAGTCAGGGGTTGATGGGGTGACTCCATTGCTGTAAGGGCTCTTGTTTGCTCCCAGTGTTGTTGCCCATGGAGGAGAGAGGGGAAGGCAGGTTGCCTTGTCCTGCCACCCCTGGCCATGTCCCAGATAAGGAGGGCTGCTTGCTGGGATGGGGATCAGAGCTCCATTAGTCACTAACAGCAGCTTTGACAGTGCCAATACTCCCTCTGTCTGTCCTTCACAGGCCAGGCAGGGATGAGGTTATTTCCTCTGGTGCCATAAGACTCTGACAGGAGCCTTCTGCTCAGCCCTGGGCCAGGCTGGACCAGAATTCCTCATCTTTGCTCCACAACTCTGAGGGTCAGCACATGGGGAGTTCATATCACTAAAAATGTCCTTCTTTTGGGGATGCAGGTGGTGGTTTTCGGGACAGCCTGGCGGATATGTCAGAGGAGTTGTGTCCCAGCTCGGCAGACAGCCCAGTGCCTCTGCCCTTCTTTGTGCGCACGTCCAACCAGGTACTGTGGGTCAAGGTATTCGAGGCAGATCTTTCTGTGCCTGGCAATGCAGTGCTGTCCCTGTCACCCTGCATGCCAGGGACACACCTACTTTTGCTGGTTCAAAGCTTTTCCTCATGAAGGGTTGGATAGATTTTGTGGCATCTTGTTTTAGGATATACTGTGTGGATACTTGTCTCTCACTAGGAATATTGCCAAGGAGGATGGGGGGTTAGCCCACTTCTGTTGTGAGAAGTGTCCAGAGGCACTGCAGGAACTGAATTTGTGGTGCTTCATGCTGCGCTGAGATCATGACCTGGAGTTGTACCTCTCACTACTGTAGGGTAATGGAACTGGAGAAGCCAGGGACATGTACATCCCCAATCCCTCTTGTAAAGACTTCCCAAAGTACGAGTGGATCGGGCAGATCATGGGAGCAGCTCTGAGGGGCAAGGAGTTTCTGGTAAGCTTTCAGCCTGTCCCTGCATGGAGGTTTGCTGTAAAGGGAGTCATTAGCCCCCTTCTGCAGCCTGTCTGACAGGAGCATGGGAGGGTTCTGTGGTCACTGGGACAAAAGGTGTTTGGCAGGATTTGGGGCCGAGGCGCTCAGCTTGAGTTTTGGGAGATGCTGCTGAGAGCTTGGGAGAGGGTGTGTGGTCTCTGCTTGACTATGATGAGCTCTGCATGTGTACAGGGGAAGCAGGGAAGCTCCTTTGTGTCTGCACTGTTAAGCCTTATCTCCATGTTTGGGGATGTCTCCTTTCACACAGACTCAGCAAAATCCCTGTTCTCCTTCAGGTCCTGGCTCTTCCTGGCTTTGTATGGAAACAATTAACAGGCGAGGAGGTCAGCTGGAGCAAAGACTTCCCGGCTGTGGACTCTGTGCTGGTAAGAGGAACTGGGAGGCTGTGCCTATCCTATTCCTTGTGGCACTCAGCAAGGTGGTCATTTGTGTTCCTGTCCTCATGTTGTACTTGCTTCCTCCTGTGATGTGTCAAAGAAACACGCACAAAAAGGGCACTCTTAGCATTTAATGCATCTTATAGCTGATACAGAGATGTAGCCATGCTGACTACTGCTTCAAGCACGCAATGCCCCAGGGTCTGTTAAACAGCTCTAGGGCAGCATATCCCATGCTGTGCTGCTGTTGCTGTCACTCCAGCCCTCCTTGTCTGGGAAGGGAGGAGATGGGGGCTTGGGGACACCACTGCCCACTGGGCATCTCTCTAACAAGCACTCATCTGGGGCCTGGGCAGGTGAAGCTCCTGGAGATGATGGAAGTCATGGACAAAGACACCTTTGAGTTCAAATTTGGGCACGAGCTGACCTACAAGACGGAGCTGAGTGATCAGCGCGTGGTGGAGCTGATCCCTGGTGGCAGCAGCACCGTGGTGCACTACGAAGACCGCAAGGAGTTCATCCGCCTGGTGCAGAAGGCTCGACTGGAGGAGAGCAAGGAGCAGGTAACGCTGTCCCATAGCATCAGTGGTCACTGAGTTCTCAGAGGCATACCCCCCCATCTGTTTCTGGTAAAATGTAGCGTGGTTAGTGTCTCTGTGCTCATTAGTGCAATAGTAGACAGTCCTTGGAGCCCATGGAGTTGAGAAGCAAAGTGGCTTGTAGCAGCATGGGAGACTCTGGGTTTTATTCCCAACTCTGACACAGGCTTCCTGAATGAACTGGGATGCATCTCTGTGGGATCCTGTTCCCTTCACGTTCCTTGGAGCATTTGCTGAGCAGTCACATGGCATGCATCCAGTCAAGTCCCTAGGCTCAACCACAAGCCAGGGAAATGGGCGCTTACCTGCCCTGTCTCCTTTTCAGATCATGGCCATGCAGGCTGGGCTGCTGAAGGTGGTGCCCCAAGCTGTTCTTGATCTCCTCACCTGGCAGGAGCTGGAAAAAAAAGTCTGTGGCGACCCTGAAGTTACAGTTGATGCCCTGAAGAAGCTCAGTAAGTGAAGGGCTCTGCTGCAATCTCCTTCCCTGAAAACAAGACTGTCTTCTCTCCGTGCTGGAACAAGGAGAGCTGTGGGAGGCCAATATTAGCCTTTAGTATAGTGAGAATGTGGGCCTGTATACTTCTTGCCTTTAGCTGGGTGCTGATGGGGCAGGGCTGTCCCTTGTCTCCATGCTGGGCCTCAGAGTAGAGGCTGGGGCATCCATAGGCTGCCAGTATCTGAGCTTCTGTGGAGCCGAGATGTGGCTCTGGATTGCTTTCTGGGAGGGGCCTGACTGCATGTGTCCCTCACGCCTTGGGTCTCCATGCTTACACCTTGCAGGCACTGCACTGCACTGGCAGAGAACCCCTGGGTGAGCATGGGAGGCCCTGCTCTAATTTACCCAGGAGGAGCTTGGATCTTTATTATACTCCTCGTTTGTATCCTTTCTGCCAGCCCGGTTTGAGGACTTTGAGCCTCTGGACACCCGTGTTCAGTACTTCTGGGAAGCACTCAACAACTTCACCAATGGTGAGTGATTTGCTCTGTCCCTGCATATCCTGTGCCATGACAGCCTGGGAACTGGGAGGGTGAAACCACCCTCATTGCTGCCTGGGGAACAGATGGGAACCAAGGAAAGCAAGCAGCTGGGCTGAAAGAACCACTTGCTAGTGCTGGGGGTACCTGGAAGTGGCTGTACTCTATCTTGCATCCCTCTAGGGTCTGCTGATGTCTTTGCTTTTCCTTCACAGAGGATCGCAGCCGCTTCCTCAGATTTGTCACTGGCAGAAGCCGCCTTCCAGCACGGATCTACATCTATCCAGACAAGATGGGGTGAGTCCATTCTTCTGTAGGCTGCGAGGCTGACAGATCCCACACCAAAAGGATGTGTGGTCTGGTCTCCCCTGCCTTGCTGGGCTTCTGGTTCTAACCAGTTTGTCACCTTTTCCCCAAGCTCTGAGACAACAGATGCTTTGCCGGAGTCGTCCACCTGCTCCAGCACCTTATTCTTGCCCAACTATGCCACGTAAGTTTTGGTGCTTCCCTACATCTGGGTGACTGTGTGTCTGGGCTCTCTTCTTAACCTTGGTGCTGACCCATTGGGCCCCATCATTTTGCCACACTTATGTCCCCTGCCTGTACCATGTGGCCGCTGTGATTCTCTCTGAGCGGCTGGTGAAGCATAACCTCCATCTTGGAAAGCACCTCGTCCTGTCAGCTTGCAAATGCAGCAATGGCAACTCATCCTTGTCTGTTTTTTTTCCTTTTTTCTCCACCTTCGCCATCCCTAGAGCCAAGGTATGTGAAGAGAAGTTGCGCTATGCCGCCTATAACTGCGTGGCCATTGACACAGATATGAGTCCGTGGGAAGAGTGATGTTGCAGCCTGACTGAGCAGCATGGACAATCGTTCGACTAAAGCGTGCAGTGGGAAGATCTCCCTTGTCCCCCCAGGATGTGTATATATAATAAACGTACAGGTGTGAAGCCTGGCTTGCAGCAGTGGTAACCAGCACCTCTGTGGACATGGAGGTTTGCGTCTTCAGCAGAGTGGGAACTAGCTTGAAGCATAAATGTGGTTGCAGTAATGAAATGCAGGTCTGGCCCAGCCCTCATACATCAGAGAGGTCTGGTAGGCTTTTGTAATGAGTTCTTCTCCACGTGTCCCTGTTGCAGCTCTACAACTCTTGCTCCTCCTGGGCTGTGCTGTGCTCCAAACAGAAGTGGGTAAGTGCCACAAAGCTGCACAGCAGGTTACAGCGCAGGACAGAGAACTATGAGCTGCTGCTGAGACCACGGGGGTGCTCAGTGTGTCCCAGCCTGAGTGTCCTGACCACATTCCCTTGCCTTGTTCCTGCTTCTGCCTGAGGTCATGAGATGATTCATCTAGGTTTAAGAAGAAATGGGGCAGGCTTGTGGCAGGTGCTGCAGAGGTGCTTCTGGCCACCAGGTGTCACGACGGATCTGCACAGCAGGACTGCGAGTGCTGTCAGGAAAGGGCTCCCATGCTTTTACATCGCACAAAATCCCCATTCCTGTGTCCACCCGTGGTTCCCTGCACCCCTTGCACAGCAGCGACTGCTGGGGGAGCTGCTCCCCTACAGGAGGTGGAAACAGTCTGCTTCCCTTCTGCTCTGTAACCTTCAGTTCTGCGTCTGGCATGCTGGTGGCCTAGCAGCTGTTCTCCCAGGCCCTTTGGGCCTTTGTTTTCTCCTAAAAGCCAGTATTACAACTAATCTGTTCTAGTTCTCATGGAGGTGTGCAGGCAGGGCCAAGCTCTTCTCCCAGACAGCAGGAGTTAGAGCAGTAGAAGGCACAGCAGTGCCGGGCTCTGCTCCCCTCTGTCATGGGAAGGTAGGTGCAGGTTTCAGATGGATAGGGAAATCCTTTGCCCTGGGGGAGTGGAGAGACTCTGGGTACTAAGGCTTGGAGCTCCTTGAGCACTGTGGACACGCACTGTTTGAGTGAGGAGTGGGCAATGAAATCTTTACAACCAAGACCACTGGAAATGTTCCCTGATCTTTCCAAGCCCTGTGCAGGGCTAGTCATTGCCTAGCGCTGTGAGGTACTAGATGTTGGTCCACTTTTAGACCCCTTGCTCCATCTTCAGCCCATGTGGTCTGTTGGACCACCACTACTAAGAGCCACTGAGTCACTGGGACTTCAGTGGAGTGGGGCTAATGCTGTAAGTTAAGATTTATCCCGTCTTAACACTACATGCCATTTTCTCCTCTGTTGAAGGAGTCTGTCATCCAGAAATCACTTCCAGTTGTAAACAAAGTCCTTCCCTTCACCACTTTCCTTTGAAACTGCTGTATTCCCAGACCTGCTGAGGGAGATTGTACTAAAAGTGATGTAGGATAAGGAGAGAGCATGTGCTGCTATTTCCTGCATTGCAGTGAGTGGAAGGGTGAGCAGGGAAGCAGAGCCTTCCACACTTGGGTGGGTGTGAAGTCCTGTCTGCTGGAGGAGGTGTTTTGTAAATCCTAGAATTATCTCAGAATTGAGCTCTGTGGCTTTGTGGCTGATTTGAATAACTAGTGTGGACAGAAGCAGAGCCTGTGTGATACCTTTCCGTGATGGTGGCTGAGTCACTTCCTCATATGTCTGTTTTCAGTGGGCATGAGCCAGCTGGTGAAGGGACTTTGATCTGCTGGCTTTGCCTCGGTCAGGAGTGTGGGGAAGGAGTCTTCAGCATTGATCTGGGATTTGAAATGAGCCCTCCTAGATACTTTCTGGCCACTGACATTTGGGTGGAATTGATCCTGCTTTTTCTAACCTTGCACACTTGTCTCTTAAGGGAGATCAGCCGGAGGTCACATCATTTACTGAGCAGAAGTAGGAGTAGCAAGAAAAATTGAGTCTTCTCTGGTGCTTTATTGCTGGGCAGGGGACAGTTGGTTGATGAGTGGCGCAGGGTGGGATGGATAAAATGGCCCAAGTCTTTGGTGGAGGGTGAGCTGATGTCACCTGTGGGAATGGGCAGGCTAAGAACCAGCTGGGGCTGCTTGGAGTGACAAGCTTTGGGAAGCAGGCATCTCTGGCTGAGATGTCTCCAACAGGTGACCACTGGCTCCCCTGGCCTTGGTGGAAGCAACTGCAGCTGACAGAGGGTAGCTGAGGTAATTATGGAGGTACCCAGCGCAGGTCAGGTTTCTCACTGAGGGATGAGATGCTTGGACAGCTGTATTTCCTCTTGTCAACCATGTGCACAGTCCCAGCCCTTGGTGATGAGGGGCGAGCTGCCAGGCAGGGCGATGCTGAGAGCAGAGCCTGGCTGAAGCGGTGGAATTCTTCCCTGGGAAGCATCATGGCATCTCCATCCCTGGACATGCTCAAGAATTGTCTTACAGCCCTGGGCAGTCTGATCTAACTTCCAGTCTCACCCTGCTGGCTTCAGGTCTAGGTCCTCCCTAACCTGAAGCACTTGATGACTGTAGAGTTATGGACTCCATAGCTTTTCCTCCATTTCCCACATTTCTCTACTCTTCTTCTCAGCAAGGTCTTTTAGCTCCTGACCTCTCACACCCTTGGGTTTATTTCCTGCCACTAAGAAAACAGCTGCCTAGGGGCTTGCTGGAGCTCTGGGGAAAGGATATAGCTGGTAACAGGGATTTCTATTTAAGAAGTACTTGTAGTAACAGAACTCTGGCCCTAGCAGGAAGGCCGCAGTTGGGAGCTCATCTAGGATGGTCTGTCTGGGTTTAACCTCTACAAGCATATTGAAGAAAACATTTACCATATATACCATTGTTTTACTGTCCATTTTGTGTTATGGCTATATACATGTTGGAGAAAGGCAGCAGCTGCTGCTGTGGTATTACACTGGGGTGTAGAGACCTGTGAAAGCCCTTCCAGTTGCAGGAAGAGCCTATCGCTGTAGCAAGGTCTCGGCTGAGATCATTCAGTGTGTGGTCAGAGGGTCTGGACAAACATGGGTGCTGAGCAAGGATGCCAAGGTAACCCACAGATCATGCTGTTGAGTTTGCTGTGCAAAGGTGAGCTGGGAAGGGGGAGCTGGTAATCCCCCTGGACCTCCTCTGTGCAGTCCTCTGTCTCATCTGTAGTTTTAAAGCCAATCATAAACTGAATTTCTGCTGTGACAGCCCGATGAATTACAGAAAAGGTCAGCCTGGCTCATCTCTGGCCAATCTCAGGGGCCCAAAGTAGGTGTTATTTCAGTGCTGGGTCACGTTCCTTCTCTAAAGCTGCGGGTAGGAGCTGTCTCCTACCATGTTTAACAAGACACAAGTCATGTCTGCCTGCAGCATGTGGCCCGGGGTGAGGGAACGTTCCTGGGCACCAGAAACCAGAGGCTGCGTGTCCCCACCTCATCACCCAGTCTCAAGTTGCTCAAGATAGATTTTTCAAGCGAGTGCCATCCTGAGGAAGGTGGTGATGGCCCCGTGCTGCTGGGAAGGGGAGGCATCCATGTGTGCCAGAGCTGCAGCTTTACAGGGTATGTAGGGATGAGCTGGGGGAGAGACTGATGCTGTGACGGCTCCATGTAACCACTTGCTCTCTCCTGACTTCAGCTTGCTGAATTGTCATAGAATAGCTTCAGGTGATTAATAACGCACATGAAGTCTAGCTGTTCTTGTTACTCCACTAATACACTCAAGTATGACAAGCTATAAGTAGTTTGACAGGATCTGTCTGCCCCTACCTCATGTAGGGTCTAAAATAAAGCAAATAAACTAACTACTCCTGGCCTTCCTGATGATTTGTCTGGTCTGGCTGGGGCTCCTGCATCCTTCTGTTGGATTAAACAGTGATGGAGACTGGGGGCATGAGAGGCAACTGGAGGTGAAGCAGAAATTGGCCCCGTAATACCCTTTGCACAGAAAGCCGTGTCATGGAGGTAGCTCAGAGTATTAACTGGTTCAACCCTTTGCAGCAGCTCTGCAACCAGGTTTACAGGGTGATGTGGCTGTGGAGGGAGATTATGGGACCTGCCTGGCTGCAGTGGCCGCAGTTAGGAGTAAGGCAGAAGCTTGCATTTCTCTCACATGGTGGCTTGGGGCACTTTGCTACTGGCAAGGCCAATGCCCGTTGCTGCGGCGAGGCACAGTCACGCCTGTTCAATAGATAACGTTGCTGTTGGACCTCTCTTTGCATTATGCCTTTGCAGGCAGGGATGGAGCCAGACTCTGACCTGGCAGGAGTGCAGGCAGGTGCCGCAGGGGTGAGGGGACCTTTGAGCTCTGCCAGCCTAGTTGTTTCCTGATCCTTAAATGCAGCCCTTTGTGCCCAGCCTGGAGGAATACAGGTAGTGTGGGGTGGAGCAGAGCTGTTCTCTGCCACCGCCTCGCTGTGGTATGCGACAGGCAGACATGAGGTGGGGTCATGCACTACCAGCACTCTGGGGTGGTTGGGTGCTGCTGGGTGTCGCAGCCTCGCTCCTGCTGCCAGGATGCCACTGCTGGCTGGGATAAAGCTGCTCCTGGGCAGGGAAGTTTGTCATTCTCCCCAGTGGGTGCCTGGAGCCGCCCCATGCACTGCAAGCCTGTCCTGGGGCAGGAATGGGTTCCCCCAGCCAGCCAGGAGACGGCTCTCCCCATAGCAGGATGCCCGCTCCCTTCTTTTCCCTACCCATGGTGGAGGTGTAGCCCTGTGCCCTGACCCCACAGGGACTCCCTCTCTGCTTGTAGGGATGCAGGCAGTGACAGAGGCCTTGGAGGCCCTGAGGAAGTGGAGTCTGAAGCCGGAGGGCGAGGGGATGCCGGTGACTCGAGGGACGGGGGCGGGTGTAACACAGTCGCCTCTTGGAAAAGGGGGTATGAGGGCGGCCCCACGCCCAGCACCCCGCTGCGGAG
>NW_010537262.1:15904-21791 GCF_000687285.1 Phaethon lepturus | reverse complement strand
AAACAGCTCTATCCTGGCTGCAACCAGGACATGGTGAAATCTGTCTTCTTCAAAAAATAGCGTGAGGTCTGTGGGGAGGAGCAGTATTCTGGCAGCCATGTGTATTTGCTTTGGTGCATATTTATCATTGCAAAGGACAAAAAAGATGGTCAGTTCTCCCCCCTGAGCACTGGCACTGCCATCAGGAGGGTGGTCTCGGTCTGTTGTGAGCTGCCTCATGCATCCTGAGCCTGTTGTTGACCGTACAGCTGCAGCTTGTCCTTCCTCTTAGTGAGAGTGGGTGAAGATTTTCTTCCCTTGAAAACTGAGCCATGTCTGGAGGATTTTCTCAGTGTGGATTTACAAGTCCAACGTTAAGCACCCATGTGTCTTATGGTCACGTATGCAGTGAGGTATTCCCAATAGCATCAATGATTTAAAAATGAAGTTCATATTAAGAGAGACTGCAGATATACCGCCTTTGAAATAAGCAAAGGATAAGTACAAAAGTCCCTCCACTGTATTTATCACATTGCACCACTCTCTTACTTTTTACCAGGTAGAGAAGACTCCTCTCCAGACTGCATCACAGAGCATCTCTGTCATCTTCTCTCTCATTTCTATGTCTGGGGGGAGCACTGACCCTGCAGGTACTTGAAGTGGCCTTGGTAGGCACAAAGAAAGATGTGCCAAAAACCAAATTACTGTTTGCCAGGGTCAAGGAGCAGATTTCAAGAAGAATTTTAAAAAAAAAAAAAAAAGGAACCCCTTTGAATCATTTATGAGACTTTATGAGACTTTATGAGACTTTGAGACTTCTGAGGTCACGGAGTACTGAAAGGCTTGTGGGATCCCTGAGTCAGAGGTCCCAAAGGGAGAAAAAAGGCTCCTAGGTCACCCTGACCTTGTGATGCCCTGGAAAATCACAAACTTGCAAAGGTACCCTGCTGTGCAGAACCAGGATGACCTTCTACAGTGAAAACATGACAATCTATAGTGGATTATGTTTGGAAAACACAGTGTAAAGAAGTGAAAAAGGACATCAGCAAATCAAAAGCAAAACCACAAATGAATCATTTCCCAAATGCCATTGGAATTTGAATATGCAAGAGGCTGTCTCAGTGGGCATGGGGGTGGCTTTAAGCGGTGAAAGAGAATGAGAAGAGAAATGCTCTAGTTGCAAGAAATAAAAGCAGTTTTGCAAAACCCAAACAAAAGTGGCATCTAAAGGAAAAAAAAGTATGTGTTTTATGTAGCTGCAAGGTCTTTGATTTCTTCCTGCTCAGAGGTAGGAGCAAAAAGGGGAAGACGTCTTTGCTGGAATAACTATAGAGGCAGAAAGCTTCACTGCCTGCTGTAATGTTTAAAATGGAAATGAAAGCTTGGGCATACCTTAGTGTGTATATAAAGTTGCAAGTAAGAGTTGTCGAGGGCTGAAAACATGTCTAAAGTGAAATCTCAAAGACATATTCTCCAGTCTAAGGAGCAGAAGCCCAGGAAAATAAAAAGTTAAAAAGTCAAAGGCCTGAAAAAAACACAAGTACAGCAGTATCTGAGGATGAGACAATTCCTGGCAAGTGGATAAAGCATTAAAAAAAATGGAAACTGATTAAAAAAGGAAAGAAAGAAAGAGAAAACAGCGCTATGAGAAGAACAGAAAGATCAGAACAAAATGCGTGCCCAGGGGTGAGCAATTCAATGTGCAGAGGGACTTCACATGGTCCAGACAACCCTAGATTTGTTTGCTCATGATGAAAACACGCATGCTGGCTTTAGATTAATATTCTCTCTCCGGCATCAGCCTTCATGGGAAAAGGCAAAGGGTAATGTAAGCTAACCTTGCACCTTGGATCAGTGTTTACCAAGGTGTAAGAGCAGCTGCTATAACTGCAGGTAATGGGCTTGGCAGCTTTGTCAGAGAGCGTGGCTCTGACCTCGTGTTGCGTCAGGGCCAGCTTAGCCAGCACGCTCAGAGGAGCGGTGCTGTCAGAGCTGTAAGGAAGATGCAGAGAAAGGCTGAAAGGTGAAAAGTCATCTTCTTCTTTCGCGCTATTAAATTACAGGCTAGCACCCTTCAAGCTGGGACCCTTCCTTCACGAAGAGTGAAGTATGTTGACCTCATGTCTAATCACATTTAAAAAACAAAGCTGGAAATAATTAATGGGTCTGAGAAGCCAAATCTTGTGCCCTCTGAAGTCAGAGCTGTAGATAATGGCAAAAGGTGAGAGCCAGGCTGTGGTCTCAGTGAAGTTGTTCCTTGCTCCTGTGAAGTGTAGGAGAGATCACAGGTACTGTGAGTTGCTTTCACAAAAGGCACAGGGAAGTGTTTGGCAACTATGCCACAAAAACGAAATCCACCATTTAAAAACAGCACATCTTGGTGGCACAGGTCAGAATGGGTGAACGCGAGCAGCGGAGAGCCTGCAAGATGCAAAACCATGAACATCCCAGAGGGCTGAGTCAGAGAGGGGCTGGGAACGTCTAACGCAATACGCCTGTATTGCCAGGAGGTCCTTCACTTCTGGGCAGGAATAACTGTCCTCTTCAAAGACTCAGAGGAGCCTGACAGGCACCAGCTGCCAGCGTCTCCCCCTTCCTTCCCCACCCTCTGCCAACAGCGGGTGAAGCTTTTGCCTTGGAGCTGTTGGGCCCCTCAGGCTGAGCAATGGGGTTCATCAGGGCAGCCTCTAACGCGGCAGTCTTTGCCACCCCTCCCCGTGTCTCGGCAGCAGTCTCCTGTGCTCCCACCACTGGTGTCTGCAGACTAGAAGCCACAACCTTCTGCTAGCCTCTTTGGGCCCTTCTTCACACTCTCCTTTTCAGAGCCGTTTGCAGGAGAGAGTGCTCTGGGCTGGAGAGCCCAGCCGGGCCAGAGCGCCTGTGCTGTCCCCAGTGAGAGCCCGGGCTGGCTGCCCTCTCCTGCGGTCAGCCCCTGCTCCGGGGCAGGAATGAAGCCTTGCTCTGCGATGACTGCGTCTCCTGATGGAGAGCACAGGGCTTGGACCTTAGCACTGGGTGCAAACCTTGCGGTGTGTGGGGCTGATCCTGCATCTCTCCACCCCAACACCCGCCGCCCACAGCAAGAAAGACGGTGCCAAAAGCCAGTCTGCAGAGCGGAGGGGGAACGGTCTTGCCAGTCACTCCCAAGGAAGATTCAGCGGAGTTGCCGTTACCCTGTGCTCGTGTCTGGGCAGGAGGGATCCACGGTCTCCTTCCCAGAATGGCTCGTGCCTCTGCGCTGCCTTGGCAGCCTTCCCCCAACTCGTGCACCAGGAGAAATGGGGCAGCCCAAACTAAATCTCTTCTACAGACCTACCCGTGGCAGGAGCAGTCCTTGAGCCAGCTGGTAAATCTCTGTGGGCTACGGGGAGACAAAGTGTGATGCTGGAAGGAGCAATAGGCCTTTAACCCTTCACGGCCGGGTCGCATGGCTTGGATATCCTGTAGCTTGTGTCAGTCTTGCCCTTTGGCTGCTGTGCTCCTGCCCAAGAAACGAGTGGGGCATTGCCTGCCTGCTGCCTGGCAGCAGTGGGGACCTTTGCAGGGGCTTCCAGAGGTGTCAGAGCAGGGCGGCAGGACCACTGTGAAGCAAGAAGGCACCTGAGATGGATGGCAAGAAGTGCAGGGAAAGGGCTACAGCCCGCACTTGGGTTGTGCACATCAGGTTTGTACGGCGGAGTTAGACACTTCTGTCCCAGCCTTGGCTCTGCTGACCACGGGGGCAAGAGCTGCTCTGGCTCAGCTGCAGGAGCCTGGCTTCAAGCAAAGTGGGGCTGGTAGTGTGCCGGAGGCTCCTGCTACAACTGCCAAGCGTCGTTTGCTTGTCTCCGTGATGCCCAAGTTGTCTTTCAAACGCAGAAGTTGGTGCTGGAGTGCCCGTCGCTTCTCTGTGGTGGCACTTGAGGCCAGCGAGAAGTGACCCGTGCCGCCCCACCGCCAGGCGCTTTGTGAGCCGTCTCGGCATGGCCGGGTGCAGAGGCATGGGGGGCTGACGCCGTCACTTCAGTGCCAGGTGTGAAGTCCTTCACTGCTCTCTGGGTGACTCTGGCAGTCCCAGCTGAAGCCTGGTTCCTGTTTTCTCCGTAAGTCTGGGCATTTCATCCCTGTGACCCAAATCCCCCTCACCAAACCCACTTCAGCCGTGAGGCTGGGCAGGGCACGTGCATTGCTGAGCTCCCCAAGGCACCAAACATACCTTTGCACTTTTGTTCTTGTCCATACAGATGTAGCCCAAAGTATTCCAGGGTGACCCCAGCGAGGAGGAGATGACCTGAATTTGGCTGTGCTGTGCTAATGGGTAAGAATTGGGACATTTTCTCTGTGTGTACCTTGAGGAGCTGGAGATGTGGTGCACGGAATAGGCAGTGAGCTTCTCTGAGAGGTATGCCACAACACCCAAACTTTAACCTTCTCCTGGCAGATTCGGTGTTGCTGTGATCTAACACACCCAGGCCTCTGCAGGGCAGTGCTGGTTCATGCTAACCAAGGCCCTGGCTCTACTGCAGGTCCAAAAAAAGCCAGGGCATGCCCGTGGGAAGGAAACATCAACCTCAAGCTGCTTGACCAAAGGGAGAGCAGAGGGACACAGTGGGCAGCTAATGACCGTTGTGTGGTAGCTTGCCAAGTAGCTGCACCCACCGGTGGTTTGGCCGGCGGTAGCTGTGGCAGAGGCAAGTTGACTTATTCCCAGTCAGGCATGAAGGCTGAGATCCCAAGCTGCAGCGGGAGGGGCTGATCAGAGGTGTCCGAGCTGCTGTTGCTAGAGGAGCAGGAAGAGGGAATGGGCCAGCAGCTCCAAGAGAGTGTCTAAGGATGACAAAATTTATAGACAGTCTCTCGCTAGGTATCTGGGGCAGAGAAGTAGCCAGTGTCCCAAGTGTTTCAGAAGAGACTGAGCACAAGGAGATGATCAACAGGCTTTGCCAGGGTGCTGAGAGCTACAGCTCATGGTTAAGCACTTCAGGCTGCCCTCAGGGGGTCTGACTTAGGCCTTAGTACTGGAAAAAGGTGGTGGGGCAAGGAGGATAGTTTGGTCTCCTGAGCTCCAGCGCACACCAACCTGCTGGCTTCGTCCCAACGTGAGCTCTTTCCTCTCTGTGTCCACACTCTGGGGTCTAAACCTGAGGGTCCACCATGGGGTGGAGCAGCTGAGCAGCTCTGCTCTGGCACAGCCAGGTCCCTCAGAAGGGAAGCCCATCTTTGTGACTGCCTGGACAGTGAACAAGGAGCTTTTCCATTCAGTCAGCGGCTGCTTTATCTACCGTGTGATCACCTCAGTCCCGAACACTGTTCTGGTCCAGAGTTAAATCATGTCAGGAGGAGAGGGTTTCTCTGCTACTGCCTGGTCACCACCTGACTTGCAGCATGGTGAGAGAGCATCTGGCAAGAGGCACCCAAGAGACCCTGGTCTCTGCCAGGTAGGCCTGGAGAGCTCACCAAGTGTAGCAGCACCAGGCTCCATCTGTCGCTGTGCAGGAGACATGGCAGGCTGCAGCTCTGAGGGAATGCTTTTCTCTGCCCGGCACGTCCCGCGCCTCTCCTGTACGCAGCCTTTGCAGTGCAGGAGGACGAACGGGCCCTCAGCTCCCACAGATGCCCTGTGAAGGCAGGTCCTGGCATCAAGTTGTGCATTTCAGTGCAACATGGGTGCAGAAGAAATGTACCCCAGAGGCATGAGCCTTCCCTGGAAGTCCTGCTGACACCAGAGGTGGGATGAGGGGCACCAGCAGAGACTTCTGCTCACCAGGTCAAGAGCTACAGAGTTGGAGACATGGTCACAAAGTTCTGCCTGGAGGAAACGGGTGGTGACAACAGGGACAGATCTGCTGCCTCTGAAGCCTGTGTGCGAAGCTCAGGAGCAAAGTATTCTTTGTCAGGAGCCCATAGTATTAAACTGGGCATCTGGTTG